>NC_061119.1:153864302-153915131 GCF_002878395.1 Capsicum annuum | reverse complement strand
GGGGGGGGGGGGGGGGGGGGGGGGGGGGGGGGGTAAGATGTATGCAGTCCATACCTCTACCTCTAAAGAAGTAGAAAGGCTGTTTCAAGTATAATTGGGGGGTATAACTGATTTTTTACCAAAAAGAAGAAATGCGGTATACATACTTTATTCTGGAAAATATGAGTGTTTGGCAATTTATACTCTATATCAAGAGCATGTCCAGATGCAGATTTAACTACATGAGTTGTTTTATGGAAATATTTTGTAGGAATTAATCCTTCCTGAATGCAGCTAACATCAGCTCCACTATCAATCATAGCAATATTAATTATTGAAAAATGATTATCAATCAAAATAGTACATTTAATATACCATTTCTGAGCAGTAATAATTTGCATCATTCCCAAAAAATAATTATTTTTTAAATCAAGGGAATTTTGAATATCATTTGATTTCTTAGAAAAAAAATTCTTTTCCTTTAGAAATTTCTGTAGGAGAAATATCTTTCTCAATTTGCAAAATTTTGTGATCACAAATCATTTGATTTTGTTTAAGAGATTTAATCTATTTTTTCAAGTTTTCAACTTCAATCTTTAAATCATCAAAAGAAGCATCTTTACCAGGAGCATAACTTATAGCAAGACGTCTATTAACCTCCGATATAGAATAAGACATAAAATAATTGCTATCAATAGTTTTAGGAGTAAAGGTACGGCTATCAGTAGTTTTAGAAGTACTAGATTTTGAACTAGTAGACAAATTAATAATCTTTTCACGTAGTTTCTCAGCTGAAACGTCTTTCAAAAGTTCTAACACATTATCAGAAGTAATGGTTTGAACATTTAAATCTACAAACTGGGATTACAAATTATACAATGCATCATGACAAGTATCGATATCACCTTGACAATCAGAACAAGTATTAGCATTATCACTATCAGATAAATTAGGTAATTCAATATCATTTTCTAATTCAGATTCAACATTATAATCAGATTCCGAACCTGAAGTGTATAACAAACCATAATATTGATTATGCACATCATCAGCAAGACCAAAATATTTAAGCTTCTGAAGCTTACAATTTGAATCAATATGCCCAAAGTTACCACATCTGTAACACTTAATTTTAGCAAGATCTCGCTTAGACCTATTTTTGGAAAATCTAGTAGATTTCCTATAGGCTTTTCTAGTTTCACGTTCTTCCTTGGACCTATATCTAGATCTCTTTTTTCGATAAGGCTGCTCACCTTTGGAATATCTATAACCTTTCTTTATAGAAATGGAAGCTAGTTCAGATATACAAAACTGGGTACAGAAATCTCCTATCTGAGATTTTTCTCTAAGCTTATCAAGCTTAAGTTATCTAGACAATTTTAACTTGTTACATAGGTTTAACGCTTCTTGTGTACAAGCTTCTATCAAATGACCATAGGTATACTTTTCCCAAGAAATTTCACCAGCGGAACCTCTAAGAGCTTTTCTAACTCTTTCGACAAATAATGGAAGAAGTCCGTCTATGAACTTGGTCTTCTAATGTGCATATCTTATTTCGGGTAATTCCATAACCTGACTTAAAAAGGTGTCCTCATACCACCTAAATTCTTCTAGGGTCTTGTATCTAAGCCCATTCAAGAGAGTACGAATATTTTTGTATTGATTGGTGAATCTACCATTAAAATGTTCTAAAATGGTAAGAATGAGTGTATAAACAACATCTTCCCTATTTGCAAGAAGGGCTCTTCCTAGGTTATCAACCCCTACAGTAGGAGCTACAACATTAAAAACTGCCTCTCTTTGTTCATGAGTCAAAAAATTATCCCACCAGCCACTAAGTTGGCCAGTAAAACCAACAACTATCATTTTACATAGAACTTTATCAGTTCTATTTTCTCTATTACCAGTTGCTTTGCACACCGTTGAATACATCATAATGCGGTGTACAAGGATTGTTAATTGCCTCTCAGTTAAGCCATCAAAATTCTATTCATTAATATCATCTCCGCTATAAGATGTATTAGTCTGATTCCAATCCCTTTCCTCTATCAAAACATCTTGAGGAGTGGGTTGCGGATAGTAATAAGTTTGCATGCGGGGTGAATCAGAATATCTGGGACTTTTACCTGGCTGTTTTCTAATCATTTCTTTGAGCTTATTAAGCTCTGATTTAGTCTGATTTTTCAAATTAAGAGTGGATTCTAGGCTATCAGCAACGGCATTAGACAAATCAATAGGTCTAATATTTAAACCATAAAGCTTTTTATCAAGAAGCTATTCTAAATCATACAAAGGTGATTTAAGTTGGAATCCCTCAATATGAGGGGGCCTTTGAATAATAGTTTTAGTCGTCAAATCTTCTGTCTTACTTCTGAAAGAAGAAGCAACATTAGTAGAATTTGGACTAATACTCAGCTTTTTTATCAAATCAATCAACTCATCGAGCTTTTTATCAAGAGAAGAAATATGTTCTCCTATATATAAGCTCAAATAATTATTTTGAGAAATCAAACTATTAATTTTTGGAACGATTACCTTAGCAGCTTCATTATCAATGAATTTTTGAAATGCAAAAAATGTAATACCAGTATTTGTCAATATAAGAGGAGCTTGGGGAGGGTAAATAGTTTTAACAATGTAACCACTATTATCCTGATATGATTTTTCAAGCACTTTTATAGTATATAAAAGGAATAAATTTTTGAAATAGTAAGAGCTTATGTAGGACTCTTCAACCACATGTTTCTATTTTTAAGATAATAATTTTTTTATTTAATATTCTTAAATTTAAAATTTTTATCACAACACTTCTTAGTTTTGTCCTACGAACTATCACGTGGCTTAACAATAGCTTGTCACGTGGCTTCTTCTGGTGCTTCGTCCTCTGCTTTATTGTATATATAGATTATTATTATTATTATTATTATTACTATTATTATTATTATTATTATTATTATTACGACTATTACTACTACTCCTTCTATTAGTACTACTATTTATTAGTACTACTATTCCGCACTTCTCTTAAAATTATAAAATATATTTTATAGTATATAAAAGGAATAAACTTTTGAAATAGTAAGAGTTTATATTGGACTCTTCAACCATATTTTTCTACTTTTACGCAAATAATTTATTATTTAATATTCTTTAATTTAAAATTTTTATTACAACACTTCTTAGTTTTGTCCTAAGAACTATCACGTGACTTCTTCTGGTGCTTCGTCCTCTGCTTTATAGTATATATAGATTTTTATTAAATTCAAAATATATTAATTCGAATAAATAATATGGATTAATATAATTAAATTAATTATTAAATCCATAAAATGCAGATTTAATTACGTTTTGATTTTTATTGGGCTAGCCATTAGTTTGGGCTACAAATGATGAGCTTATTCTATCAAGCCCAAGATGTCATGTTATTCTAGAGGCCCAATTGGCCCACGTGTCAAATGATGTGTCACGCCAAGTTAAGCAAAAGAGTCAATAAGATCATGTCACATGTCAAAATGATACAACATGCTCAACCAGATATAAGGCTAATGAAAACACGACACATGTACAAGTTGACATATTTTAACTAATCAAATATGGTTGTATCACTTCAATCTGATTTATTAGAAAGAGTTTGCACTCACCATGACTCTTTCTTTCTACAACTATAAATAGGGGTCTCATAATTCAAAAAAGAATAGAAATAATTCTAACAAGAAGCAAGAGAGAGCTCGTGGATCAAACACAACAGATTTCTCTACAAGCTACGAATCAAGCATTCAAGTTCATATATAACTAAAAATCAAGACGAAGATTCAAGATCAAACTCAAAGGCCCTTGAATCCAAATTCTTCATATATAACTATAGATCAAGATGATGACTCAAGATCAAACTCAAAGGCCCTTGAATCCAAATTCACAAGTAAATATCAAATTCATAAAATTCACAAATCAAGTTCAAATTAAGATCAGGCTCAAATTTCTTGAATTTATATTTTAAAAGGTGAATCAGAGAATTCATAGGGGTTGTAACACTCACATATTGAAAATAATAAAATAATTGTTGTGATATTTTTCTTGAACTGATTATTATTTTCTTGACACAAATTTTACTGTATACAAATCATTTTCTTCTATTCAATTTGCATGTGACAATAAGAGATCATTTTCTCTATTTTTTGGTATCTAAAATTTTTTTATTATTTTGAAAAAATACACGATGTAGAAAATTTTACTCTCTTATTACATTTTATCATGGTACTTTTGAATAATTACAAAACATAGATATACTATATATTTTTATAGCATAAATATACGTATACATATAGTTATATATCTACAATTTTTGTTGCTACTTTTGACTCAAACCTTACCCATTCATTGTTATCGAAGTTTGTTGGAGTTTTAATTGGCTGTTGGATGATTGAAGCTGCTTTGTTTAAATATCACCATGTACATACAGTTTGAAAATAAATGTATTAGATCAAGTTAGGTAGGGTGACCTGACTTCGGTTAGTGATGTGGAGATAGGGGCAAATTTGGAGGGGATGGGGGTTTGGGAGTGTAGTGGAGCTATGGATAGTATGTAGGATAGGGCTGTTGGATGCATCAAAGAGTCTGCTGGAGAGGTGTTAGGTGTCTCGAGGGGCTGGTCTAGCCGGTATCGGGGGGATTGGTGGTGGAATGAAGATGTTAAGAAAAATATGAAGACGAAGAAGGCAGCTTATGCTAAGTGGATTGAGAGTAAGGTTGAAAAGAAGAAGCGAGTGAGCAGGAAGGAGTACAAGTTAGCTAAGAAGGAGGCTAAGTTAGTAGTTATGGTTGTTAAGACAACAACTTTTAAGAGTTTATATAAGGTGTTAAAGGAGAAAGATGGGGAAATAGGTTGTTTAGACTTACCAAGGTTAGGGAGTAGAAGGGTCAGGATCCAAACCAAGTGAAGTGTATTAAGGGAGATGATGGCAAAGTATTGGTGGAAGACGCCCTCATTAAGAAAGGATGACAGATGTATTTTCATAGGCTCTTAAATGATGAGGGGGACAGAGGTGTTGTGTTAGGGGAGTTGGAGTACTCTAGGGAGTGTCACAATTTTGGCTATTATCAGCATTTTAAGGTAGAGGAGTTTAGTGAGGCTATTTGCAAGATGCGAAGAGGCAGGGCAATGGGGCCCGATGAGATCCCGATAGATTTTTAAAAGTTCTCTGGCAGGGCAGGGTTGAGGTGGCTGACCAACTTGTTTAACAATATTTTCAAGTCCATAAAGATGTCCGAGACATAGAGATAGAGTAAGATGATCCCTTTATATAAGACCAAGGGTGACGTTTAGAGTTGCAACAACTACCGGGGTATAAAGTTGTTAAGTTACACGATGAAGATTTGGGAGAGGGTGGCGGAGAAGAGGTTAAGAAAGATTGTGTCTATTTAAGAGAATCAATTTGGTTTTATGCCTGGTCGCTCTATGACTGAGGCAATTCACCTGGTGCAGAGACAGGTTGAGCAGTATAGAGAGAGGAAGAGGGATCTTCACATGGTGTTTATTAACTTGGAAAAGGCGTATGGCAAGTTCCCTAGGGAGGTTCTTTGGAGATGCTTGGAACGAAGGGGTCCTGGTGGCGTATATCAGAGCAATTAAGGACATGTATAAGGGGGTGAAGATGCGGGTAAGAACAGTGGGAGGACATAACGAGCATTTTCCGATCTTGACAGGGTTGCACCAGGGATCAACTCACGAGCATTTTTTGATCTTGATAGGGTTGCACCAGGGATCA
Source organism: Capsicum annuum (assembly GCF_002878395.1). NCBI lineage: Eukaryota > Viridiplantae > Streptophyta > Magnoliopsida > Solanales > Solanaceae > Capsicum > Capsicum annuum. Next base: position 153,909,387 of record NC_061119.1, on the reverse strand, counting down.
ACTCTTAGTCTAGTTTTATTCGCCTTGGTGAGGGATGTGTTGATGCGGAGTATACAAGGCGAGGTACCTTGGTGTATGCTTTTTGCGGATGATATAGTTTTGATTGATGAGTAGCGTCAAGGTGTTAATGATAAACTGGATGTTTGGAGACAAACCCTGGAGTCTAAAGGGTTCCGGTTGAGTAGGACCAAGACGGAGTACTTGGAGTGCAAGTTTAGTAACCCGAGGCAAAAGGAGGGGATGGTAGTGAAGTTGAATTCCTAGGAGATTTGCAAGAGGGATAGTTTTACGTACCTTAGGTCTATAATTTAGGGGAACAAAGAGAAGATGAGTATGTATCTCATCGTATTGGGGAAGGTTGGATGAAATGGAGGCTCGCTTCGGGAATCTTATGCGATAAGAAGGTGCCCCAAAATCTAAAAGGCAAATTCTCTAGAGTTGCAGTCCGACCAGCTATGTTTTATGGAGTGGAGTGTTGGCCGATTAAGAATTATCATATCCAAAAGCTGAAGGTGGTGGGAATGAGGATGTTGTGTTGGATGTACCGACTTACTAGGGCTGACAGGGTTAGGAATGAAATTATTTGGGAGAAGGCGGGAGTGGTGTCGGTGGAGGATAAAATGTGGGAAGTGAGGTTGAGATTATTTGTTCATGTGATGAGGAGGGGCATGGATACCCCAGTTCGTAAGTGTGAGAGGTTGGCCTTGGATAGTTTTAAGCGGGGTAGGGGTAGACCAAAGAAATACTGGAGGGAAATGATTAAACATGACTTGGAGCAATTATAACTGACTGAGGACATGACCCTGGATAGAAAGGTATGGAGGAAAAGCATTAGGTAGAGGGCTAAGGTGGGTGGATGAGTCGTAGTCAGTAGGTGAGAGCGCCTCAGTGTCCTTTGTTTGGTAATGTACAATTTTGTGTGGATGTCGTACCTATGTTACTTTTATCGTGTTCCATGCTTTTGATGTTTTATATTCTGTCCTTTGTCTTGAACTGGGGGTCTATCGAAAACAGCCTCTCTATCTCTTTAGAGGTAGTGGTATGGACTGCGTATACTCTACCCTCCCCAGACCCTAGATATGGGAATTTACTGGGTTTGTTGTTTTTGTAGCTACAATACCAGGGTGGATCCAGCCCTTTGGCAGGGGGTTCACCTTCGACGAAAAAAATGCCATTTATATATGATTAAAATTATTTTTTTATGTATCTATAGTAGGTGTTGAACCCTTTCTGCTAGGTTTTCTTCAAATATTGAATTCCCTGAGTTGAAATTCTGGCTCTGCCTCTATATAACATAGTCGATGTCTTCACATACCCAATATATATCCAGCTTGTGCTTTGAAAATACGCGCGCGCGCGCACACACACACAATTGGCTACACATACATATACATACAATTAGAATCAGATATTCCATTTGTGCTATTTAAGTTAGGATTAGATTTTGTATTACGTGCGAATACAATATATATGTGTGCGGTTGTATTATATTTTGCTACATTTTGAAAGAAAAATATTGGTTATGTTTTGAAAAGAAAACACTAAATCTTTCTATATATCACAAAAACATAAAGCGCAATTTATGATAGTATTTGTTTTTCTTTTTTCAAATATATATACTAGAGGAGCATGACCCGTGTCAGCACGAGCCCAACATTAAGATATTTTGATTATATATAATAAGTAGATTGATGTTAATTCGAATTACGAATTATAAAAAATTAATACACAAAAATAAATTTACTATTTGATAATGTTTTTCAAGGAGCCAAATTATCTTGCAAAATAATTATTTATAAATTATTCATATAAATAAAAAAATTTGATGCATTTTAAAGTTTAGATCTTTAATCATATGACTGAGATTTGCTACATGAAGTATAAAATATGAGATTAGAATTAATACATAAGACTTGACACTTGTTGTATAAAATAAAAAATAATTATTGAAAAATATAAAGGATTATCTAGTCATTGCATATTACATCATATGTGGGTTGCAATTAATAATCCAAAATTACATCGTATTCCCCTACTAAGCCGACATAAACATCCTTTGCTTTGATTTTTCCTTCTCTTTTATTTGTCAACTTGTTCTTTGAATTTAAACTAAATTAATATTTTAAATTTAAATTTTCAGTGTTTCAAAAATTATATAAAAGAAATTATAAGTTATCATCCGTCATATCAATTTAAGTTAGTTTACATTGAGAACACGATAAAACATACTTCTGTAAATGTTTTATCGAACTTTGCTTTTGTATATGTTCCTTCCATTGAAACGTAGGAGTCATTTGTTATAGTGTATAAAAATAATTTTGAATAGAACTTATTAGTAATGTTTGCAATGCTTGAATAGTAATATTGGTATTATTTATGCTATCTTTATTTCTTATACACTGTTTGGTGTGCTACATTAGAACTTGCCTTTTCAATCTTGATATATTTAAATAAAAGTTTTTTCTTTTAAAAAAGGATTGCATAAACATTCTAAGATTCATCCGAAATCTAGCACGGGTTCAATATATGTTATTTTTTGTCTCAATTTATGTGACACATATAGAATTTAGATAACCAAGCATATTTTTAATATGTATTTAGATATTAAGTTGTTAACTATTGTAATTTATAATAATTAATGTAATTTTCAAATAATATATCTTGTTTTTCTTATTCAAGATTTTGTAGCATTGATAGTGAATTATATTTTAAAAATAATTTAAGTTTTTAATTATTATGATTTATAATACTTTTCTTCTATTTTAATTTAAGTGACACTAATATAATTTAGAGAGTCAACCAAATATTTTATATCTTTTAAATTTTTTAAGTTGTTAATTATTGTATGTATAGTATTTTTATTTATTTTTGAGATATATAATAGATTAAATTATTTTTAGATGTTTTAAATTGTAACTATTGTAATTTATGATACTTGGTATGTAATTTTTGAATAATATATGTTACTCTCCTTGTCTAGAGTTCTGTATCGTCGATAGCCAATAAATATTTTTTAAATAATTTAAATTTTTAATTATTGTGATTTATAATATTTTTTCTCTTCCAATTTAAGTGGCACAATGCTTAGATTTCCATAATAATTAATTAGGGGTGATATAGAAAAATTACGATTAAAGCAGCAAAACATAAATGTCTTAAATGACTTACGACAACTAATTAGAAGTGACAAAATAGAATTCCTATAAAAAATACTTGTGAAAAAAATTTAAGTCATCCTCATATAAGACGTCAAGTTAATTTAAAATATCAAGAGTTAATTTATCATTTTTTATATCTATTTTACCTTTTTTTATTAAATTTTATTAATTTTTTAATACTCAAGTGACTTATAATAATTAATTAGAGCTGATATTCAGTAAAACTATGGTTGAAATAGCTAAAACACACATGTTATAAATGTCTATTTACTTTTTTTTAATTAAATATTATTAATTTTTAATACATAAATGACTTATAATAATTAATTAGAGGTGATATAATAAAATTATGACTGAATCAGCTGAAGCAGACATGTTATAAATGTTTATTTTATCTTTTTCTAATTAAATATTATTAATTTTAATAGGTAATGACTTATAATAATTAATTATGAGTGATATAATAAAATCACGGATTGAATATTATTAATTTTTTAATACATAAATAACTTATAATACTTAATTAAGGTGATATAGTAAAATCATGGTTGAAGCAGCTGAAGTAGATATGTCATAAATGTCTGTTTTTATTTTTTAATTAAATATTATTAATTTTTAACATATAAATAACTTATAATAATTAATTAGAGGTGATATAGTAAAATCACGGATCAAGCAGCCTGCTGAAGCAGGCATGTCGAAACCCTCTCTTTTATATGTATGTGTGTGTGTGTGTATATATATATATATATAAGCAGAACTAAAAGCAAGACAAGAAGTCAAGTGGCAATTTTAAGCCGAAGTTAAAAAATATGTAATAAAAATATTGAATTGAAAGATTAAGTATTTGAATTGGAAATACATTATCCTTTTTTTTCAAAAAAAATATTATCGAAATAAATAGAAACCCATAATTGAAGAGTTCTAATAGACTCTTACTATTTCAAACCTACATCTTATAAAATTTAGATATTATTTATTATTATTACCCAAGTAGTATTGCTAATAATAATTATAAAAAACATTATGATTATATCCCATGTGATCAGTAACTAAAAAGATATTCTAGCTAATGACAATTTTGAATTTGTACTGATTATAACTACCTCTATAATTTTAGAGTTTTAGTTTTATCTCAACTTTTAGTGCTTATCACTATTTAGTTTGAATTTGAATTTTAAATAGCATTATCCCAACCATTTATCAGTATCTCTCTGTAATTCAAAAACTAAAATATTACTATAAATACATATACATATTTTTTTTTGATAAATAAACACTAGTAGCAATATGTGGTAGTACTAGTAAGTAGTAACAGTAATAATAATAAAAATAATAAATAAAATAATAAAAATTAATTTGGATTGATTTCAAAATTTTCTCTAATAAAATTTGTAGATTATAGACTAAATATGCATTTTATTTGAAAAAAAAAAAATAAGGATAAGGAAAGAATAATAAAATGATCTTCTTAGAACAAATTGATATAATATAATATTTAAATTAGAACTTAAATAAAATTTAAACGGGAATGGAATTCTAACTTCTTAACATCTCCTAAATTTATAATATTTATTATTATTATTATTATTATTATTATTATAAATATACATTAATAATAATAAAAATTTAAATACTAAATTAAAAATAAAAATACAATAATAACAACAACAACATAGTAATAAATATATAAATAAATACTATAATAAATGAACTCTTACAATTCATAAACTTTTTACTTTTAATACTTTAAAAATATATACAAATATCAAATAAAATATAATAATATTAATATAACTAATATTAATAATCGTAGTACACATGTAGTAGTAGTACTTTTAACTTTTTTTTAAAAACAAACGTAGTAGTAGTACTGGGCAGCAATAATATACATTATATTTGAAAAAGTTAGGGATAAGAAAGAATACTAAACTAATTTTCTTTTAACAAATTAATATAATATTTGAATTTGAATATGAATGAAATTTGAATTGGAATGGAATTCTGGCTACTTAACCTCTCTTATATATACCTCTAGAAAATTAGTTTTATTCATGAATTTACTTACTGCATTCTTTATATTCTTCATTTTTTTAAAAAAAATTTCCACTTTTTAATATTACTTGTATAGTGCATGTGTTTGGCACGTGTATTTTTCGTAAGTCAATAAAATTATATATATAAAAATAAAATTATTAGAAAATATCATTACGTTAGAATAAATTTTATATCTATTTAAATAATATAACTTGTACCCAAAAAGAAAAAGAACAATCATTAGAACCAATTAGTAAAAATAATGCCGATGTACCAGATCATAGTTTATATATCCACAATTGAAACAGTTGCATAATATTATATTTTAAAAGAGAATTCATGTTGAAATAGAATGACTAACCAATTTCTTGTAACGGAATCATAGATACTATCATGATTGTAATATCATAACACACTAAAATTTTAAGAAAACTTAAATTTGTCTATTCAATTATAAGATATATCAAGATTTCATAGAAAAAAATTGTCTCAATTAACATTTGTTTATCAAAAGTACACAATAATTTATTTATTGTAAACTTAAAAGATATACTAAAATTTACGAAAAATTATCTCAAATCACAAGAAAATTTATCACTTTGAACATAGATACTATAAGGATTATAAATATCAAGGAAATACTAAAAATTTTAGGTAACTTACCTCAAAACATAAGCAAATTTGTTTTTCAATCATAAGATATATCAATACTGCACAAAAAAGAACTTCTCAATTAGCAATTGCCTATCGAGAATATATGATATTTATTATTGTAAATTTCAAGAACATACTAAAAAAGTTAAAAAACTTACCACAAATCACAAGCAAATTTGTCTCTTTAATCATATGTACTGTCAAGACTCCACAAAATAAAAATTTCTCTATTAACAATTGTCTATCAAAATACATGATAATTTACTATTGTAAACTTCAAGAACATACGTCAAAATTGGACTTCAAAGTACAAACAACATAATAATTGAAGAAGAATGGTAACAATTTAATAGATAATAAATATCAAAAAAAGTCATCTGGAATATAAATTTAATATATATGGAACTTGTATAAAATAGAATTTTAATTGATTTGAAATTCAAAAATATTAGGATCACCTAATAGTTTAAGGAGATGTTTGATTATCAAAACTTTTGTTGATTTGTAAGGTAAATTTTTGTATATTGAAAATAGAATTTAGGATGAACATATATTAAAAAAGTTAAATGAAAAAGAAAAGAAACCTACCTTTTGGTTATCTTGTGCTATCGATTTTTCAATTCAAAAAATTGTACTTTAAGAATCACCATAAATTGTAAGGCAAATAAAACAATTTAAAAATAGATATATATTACGATCGATACATACAAAATGTAGAAAGATGAAGAACAATAAACATGCTTGTTCTTTTATTTTTCTTTACACCATTAAAAATAAAAAATAAAATAATAGAAAGAAAATAATCCCATAGTTGGTTTTAAATCTCCTTTTAAGTTTTAAAGTCACGTCCATCATGATAATTTATAATAAAGATCAATTGTTTCTTTTGTCGAATTAATCTCTTTACAATCGGTTTTAATACTTTAAAGTATCCAAAAACTTATTAAGCTTGGTCTTGCAGTTTTTTAATATAAACCTCAGTGAAATTAAGTCTTCCACCATTTCTACACTATCAAGTAAACTTGATTTCCTATTACAAGTTATTCAATTTTTATGTAAAAAATCAATTTACCTGCAATAGTAGGTCAAGTTTATCTGATAGTGTAAAATTTTTTTACACTAATTCAAGTTTTGTGCATTGTAAGTGTACAAAAAATTCTACACTCTTAGGTAAACTTGACCTGCTATTGTAGGTTACGCGATCTTTTCCTTTTTTCTATTTTTATATAAAAAATCAGGTAATGTAACGACCAAAAAATTTGATGAAATATGTGAAATTTATGATTTTGTGTGATTTGACTGTTTTACCCTTCCCCGTAGTTGCATTATGAAATTTTTGGGGTGTGGGAGTGGTTGACATGATTTTCGATGCATTTTGGTATTATTTATACAATATTGTGATTTTTGATGGCTTTGAGAGCCTTATTTTGGACTTATGTGAATATCTTTTGATCCGTATGATGGATGGCCAAACGGACTGTGCCAGCAGCTCCGGAATATCGATTTTAGGCTAGGTAGACCTTTGGTTCGGGTCCCGGTGCATCCGAGCTCACTTCGACCTATTGGTTGAAAAGTTGGAAAATTGAAAATATGGTTGTGGGACCGACATTTGATCGAAACAACCTCAGATAGGAAATTCGACTTTGCCAGCAGATCTAGAATGTCGATTTTAGGCTATTGGCATGTTTAGTATGATTTTACGACTTTTAAATCTCATTTTGACCTTCGGTTTGAAAAATTGTAATTTCGGGTTTCGGGGGTCAACTTTGTGAAAACGATAATTTTTTTAAAAATCTGATATCGCCATCACGTCCAAAACGTCAAATTTAGTGTGATTGCATAGTTCGTTTGCATGTATCGAACTCCAAATGAATCCCGGGCATCCCGTTAAAATCCGTTTTGACTTAAGAAAAAAACAACAACAGTTATATTGCAGATTTTCTGCAATATAAACAACTTTTTCACCCCTTTTTGGCTTATTTTGTTCATTTTTCATCTTTCCTCTTGAGAGTTAAACTCTAAATAGTTTGAGGGCTTAAAAGTGAAGTTTGTGGGAGCTTGGGAGATAGATTAACATATATTTCTTGATTTTATTACGGATTTAAGGTAGAATTCACCCCTTTCTTAATAATTTCTTGATAAATTTTTCAAAACCCCAGAAATCTTAGGGCGTGATTTTAAATCAAAATTTCACTCTTTTCACTTAAATAATATTTTTATCTCATAATTACTAGTTTTTCATCAATTTAACCTTCAAAACAACTCTGATTCTTGATTTTAACCCAAGTTTCAAAAATTTTACCCGATAAAGCTCAAAAATGATTTTTCTTCAATTTGAACCCCATTTTTACTCGATTTAACTTGGGTTTTCATCTATAGGTTCCTAAAAATATGGGGAACATATTTTTGAAGTAAAGTTTCGACTTTGCCCTTCTTTTTGGAAACTCATTTTGGGGGTTCGTTTTGACCCCGAATCAAAAGTAGTCAATATGGGTGTCATTGGTTTTGTTTTGATGCGTAAATTTCATATTTGATATTTTTAGTAGAGTTCGAGATTGTTCGTGAAAAGTAAGATCATGGGTTCAAGTGTAGAGGATCGATTTCAACTTTCAAGATAGGTTGTGGCTTAACTCTTTCAGACTGGGTTGGGTAGTAAACGATGATACAAAATGTATGTTAAGGGTGGAAATAAATCATGAAAATGGAAATTTATGTGTTGTGTTCTTGTGGGGGCCTATATGTCATGTAATTGTCGAAATTGAGTTATTATGTGATATGTGTGACTGTGTGGGGTCCTTTGTGATGTTGAAAGCCTTGAATACATGTGGATAATTGTATTATGTTGTTAAAATACTTAATGTGGTACCATTGGTGTATTATGATTATATTCATACTTTATTGGAATTGAGATATGTGAAAATTCATGGATGAAACGAAAATAATGAGTGAATAATGGCTCATGTGGTTGTGGAAATGTATCATTGTGGTTGTGAAAATATATCATGTGTTTGGTTATGGAAATAGTCATTGTGATTGGTTATGAGAATTACATCTTTATATCAGACTCATTCATGAAACATTGGTACCACCGTGGCAACATCTGAGAAACACTGACAACACCTTTTTAAAAGGTATGGTAACACCTTATAAAACCCTTTCCGAGGGATTTGCCAGAAAGGAGATATGAGATATGTGGATCATATATGGGTTGACAAACCCCCAATGGGTCCTACGTCGGAAAGCTTTAGCTTCGTAGGTGTATACGGGGATTGTGCAACGATTCCGGAGGTTTGGAGATGACCTCATGCATCATCATCATTATCATCATATACATTACACTTACTTTATTGTGTTTATGTTATGTCGTATTGCCTTATTGACTTGTCATCTATGTATTTGTCTTCTCTTCTTTTAATTGTATTTGATTATCTTGTATCTACATGTTCTCTCTTGTGCTATTTATATGTGACATAATGTATACTTGGGTTCTATATCTTGGTGTGTCGTTGTAATTTATGTGAGATTTATTAGAACTGTTAGTGCAAGCGGTGTGGGCTACCGTTGTAGGATATTTTCTGATTGCAGGTGACGTGCCCTTAGTATATATTTTGTATGCTTTATTTACTACTTTTCTTAGTCAGCGTATGATACCTACTGAGTATAAGTGGACCGTACTCATGCCTACTGCGCCCTTTCGGTGCAGGTCCTAGCTCGAGTGCGCCTCAATTTGCTTGACTCGGGCGATTGTTAGAGCTTCCAAGATAGCGGTTGGACATTCATGCGTCCGAAGTTCACATCTATTTTTCTACAGTAGTTATGTCTTTATTAGTATTCGGAGAAAGATATTATTCATTTGTGGTTATTTTTCTGATGTATTTGACTCTTGGATTGTATTAGAAGTTCTTACACTATTGACACCTGGTTTTGGGCATGATTGGTATTTTGGATAAGTTCTTTCTGCATTATTATGATTACTTATATGGTTCAATTTTATTCTAGAAGCCTTACCGTAGGATATTTCTGTCTTTTTTTTTGTATTAGTTTGGGTGATAGGCTTACTTGTCAAGGTACACCACAACAAGTGCCATCATGACCCTCATTTTTAAGTCATGAAAAATTGGTATCAGAGCAGCCAGGTCTCATTGGTCTCAATGACGTAAGAATGGGATGTCTAATAGAGTCTTGTAAATCGGTACGTAGACGTCCGTATCTATCTTCGTGAGGCTATAGAATGTCTTTAGGAAATTTTCCTTATTTTATTCCTTATTGTGCGAATTCTTTCATATCTTGTGTTCTAAGTTGTGTTTCGCTCTTTCTACATGGATGGTGTGGCTTATACTACATATCAGTTGAGAGATGCTGTAGGAAATTAGTGAATATCATTTGTCAGTTGTAGGCTTGTTGATACTACTGAGTTGTCATGGGATCAGTCTGTTGATGCATTTATGGAGAGATTTGTGCCTTTCATTTTGAGAGATCGTATGTGGGACGAGTTTGATCAGTTAGAACAGGGCTCTATGACAGTTATTGAGTATGAGGCAAGCTTTTATACCCTGTCCAGATATTTCTAAGATAGTATTTCCACCGAGTTTGAGAAGATTTGAAAGTTTGTGAAGGGTTTGGTTGTCTCTCTTTAGTTGGCTACATCTCAGATGGTTGTGTTTGAGGGTTCTTTTTAGAGTATTGTGGATCATGTTAAGGTGACATAGGATATTTCTCAGGTATCTCAGGAAGGCGCCAAAAAGGTGCGTTATTTTAGTAAGTTCAGGAGTTGGACCTCTCGAGGCAGAGATTTTAGAGGTTCTCGTAGATATCATGGTAGGCCAGTGCAGGCAACTTTATAGAGTTCAGCTGGTGGACCTTCTAGTTCAGTAGTTCAGGGTAGCCATTTGAGCTCAGTTGTACTTTCTCTTATTGAGACTACTCGTAGAGATTTCTATATGTGTGATGAGATTGACCATGTGTCCAATGACTGTTCTTGCCGTGTGTTTAGAGCTACTTCTATTTTAGCTGCGAGAGGTAGGGGTTCTACTAAATGTGCAATAGGTAGAGATGGTAGAGCCCATGTTGGTGGTCGTAGGGCTACTCAGCCAATTGGTAGTCATAGATAGTGTTATGCTATACCAGCTATACCTGAGGTAGAGACTTAAGATATTTTGATTACACGTATCGTCCTTATTTATTTTAGACCTGTATCTGTATTATTTGATCCTAAATTGACATCTGTGTATTTTACTTTGGGTTTTGATTCTATTACTGAGCCTCTTTCCATGCCTATCATGTATCTACTCCAGTAGGTGATTCTTTAGTGACGGATCGGTTGCATCGATCTTGTGTTGTGACTTTTGCCGGGCGTAAGACTTTGATAGACTTGCTTGTATTAGACATGGTCGATTTTGATGCTATTTTGGGTATGGATTGGTTGGCTCCTTGTCATGCCGTCCTAAATTGTTATGCCAAGACTGTGACTTTAGCTTCGTCAGGTGTGCCAAGGATAGCTTGGAAGGGTACACTTCATTTGAGTCCTAAGAGGATTATATCTTATGTTCAGGCTCATAATTGGTTGAGAGGGGATGTTTGTATTACTTGGACCATATTCATGACACCAATGTTATTTTTCCTCCTTTCTTGGATTCTGTCTGTGTCGTCCGTGAGTTTATAGATGTGTTCCCTACGGACTTACCTAGTATGCCTTCGGATCAAGATATTGATTTTATTATTGATATTGAGTCAGGAACCAAGCCTATTTTTATTTCTCCTTATAGGATGCCCCAACAGAGCTGATGGAATTAAAGGATCAGTTGCAGGAGTCGTTGGATAAGAGATTTATTCGACCTAGTATTTCACCTTGGGGTGCGCCTGTCTTATTTGTGAAGAGAAAGGATTGATCTATGGGGATGTGTATTATTTATTGCCAGTTGAATAAGGTGATGGTTAAGAATAAGTATCCTCTTTCTCGCATCGATGATTTATTTGATCAGCTTTAGGGTGCGGTGGTGTTTTCAAAGATTGATTTAAGGTTCGATTATCACCAGCTAAGGATTAGAGCTTCGGATATTTCAAAAATAGCTTTTCGAACTCGATATGGTCATTATGAGTTCTTGGTTATGTCTTTTGGGTTGACTAATTCCCCAGTCGCATTCATGGAGTTGATGAACTGGGTGTTTTGACTGTACCTTCACTCTTTTGTTATGGTATTTATAAACGATATCTTGGTTTATTCCAAGAGTGAGGTTGAGAATGAGGAGCAATTATAGATTATGCTTTAGAGTTTGAGAGATGAGAAGTTGTATGCTAAGTTCTCTAAGTGTGAGTTTTAGTTGGAGTCAGTTTCTTTCTTTGATCATATGATGACTAAGGAAGGTATTATGGTTGATCCAGCTAAGGTTGCAGTGGTTTGTGATTGGGCTAGATCTACTTCGCCCGCTGAGATTTAGAGTTTTATTGGCTTGGCCGGGTATTATAAGTGTTTTGTTGAGGGTTTCTTTTCTATTGCAGCTCCTTTGACTAAGTTGACTTAGAAAAAGTTTTTCTTCTAGTGGTCCGATGCTTGTGAGGTGAGCTCCCTGAAGCTCAAGGATCTGTTGACTTCAACTCTTATATTGGCTTTGTCCAAGGAGGGCGTAGGATTTATTGTCTTTTGTAATGCTTCAGGTGTTAGATTAAATGTTGTGTTGATGTAGGAGGGCAAGGTAATTGTGTATGCATCTCATCAAGATTGGAGCCTCATGAGAGGAATTATCCTACCCATGATTTGGAGCTGTGCGCAGTTGTGTTTGCCTTGACCTGTTGAGGCCTTACTTGTATGGAGTTTGTTGTGAGGTTTTCTCATATCATCGTAGCCTTTAGTACTTCTTTACCAGTGAGATCTTCATATGAGGAAGCACTGTTGGCTTGAGTTTCTTAAGGATGATGACTTGACTATTCTCTACCATTAGGGTAAGGCTAATGTGGTTGTGGATGATTTAAGTTGGAAATCAACTAGCATGGTTAGCTTGGCGCATCTTTTGACCCAAGAGAGGCTTTTGGCCTTAGAGATTCAGTTTTTAGCTAACCAGATGGTTAGGCTTGATATTTCGACACCTGTACGTGTTTTGTCATTTGTGGAAGTTAGATCTTCTTTGATGGAGCAGATTCAAGCTCATTGGTTTGATGATATTGGATTGAGATTGATTCAAGATAAAATGTTGAGTGGGGAGGATAAGGAAGACTCACTTGATTCGGATAGAGTTTTGAGGATTGGGGGCAAAGTTTATGTGTCAAAAATGGTGATCGAATTAATTTGATCTTGGAGGAGGCCCATTGTTCTAGATATTCTATCCATCCAGGTATGACTAAGAGGTATTGTTATTTAAGGCAACACTATTGGTGGAGTGGTATGAGGAGAGATATAGCGAATTTTGTGGCTCATTAGCTATGTTGTCAGCAGGTGAAGGTCGAGCATATGAGGCCTGGTAGATTGCCTAGAGGTTACCTATTCTCGAGTGGAAGTGGGAAATGGATCACTATGGACTTTATGACTAGTTTTCCTTATACATCTCAGAGTTCTGACAGTGTTTGGGTCATCGTGGATTGATTGACCAAGTCAACTCATTTTATTTTGGTTTAAGTCTCATTCAGTGCAGAAAGGTTGGCCCGTATCTACATTCGTGAGATTGTGTGTCCTCATGATGTGTTGGTGTCCATTATTTTAGATCGAGGTCCTGTGTTCACATTTCACTTTTGGAAGATTTTTCAGGATGAGTTGGGTACTTGGGTTGATCTTAGCACAATATTTCACGTCCAGATTGATGCCAGTTTGAGCAGACTATCCAGGTTTTGGAGGATATGCTTCACGCGTGTGCAATGGATTTTGGTGGCCAGTGGGAGCATCATTTGGCTTTAGCAGAGTTTGCATATAGTAATATCTATCATTCCAGTATTGATATAACTTCTTTTGAGGCGTTGTATGGTAGGTGTTATCACTCCCCAGTAGGTTGGTTTGATATTTCTGAGGTGAGACCTCGAGGTATGGACTAGCTTTGTGAGTCTTTGGATTGGGTCCGGATCATTCAGGATAGACTTAGAGCAGCTCAGAATAGACAGAAGTGTTATGTTGATCGTAAACTTCTTGCCTTGAGATTTGGTGTTGGTGATCATGTTTTCTTTCGAGTTTTACCCATGAAAGGTATGATGAGGTTTGGGAAGAGGGGCAAGCTTAGCCCCAGGTATATTGGTCCATTTGATATTCTTCAGACTGTTGGTGATGTGGCTTATGAGTTGGCTTTGCCCCCTGCTCTATCAGCTGTTCATCCAGTTTTTCATGTTTCTATGCTTCGTTGCTATATTCCTGATGAGTCTTATGTAATTCATTGAGATTCGGTTTGGTTAGATGAGCGGTTGTCCTTTGTTGAGGAACCGGTTTCCATTTTGGCTAGGGATGTTAGGCGGTTGCGCTCTAGAGTGATCCCTGTGGTTAAGGTCCTATGGCGACATCGACCTGTAGATGAAGCTACTTGGGAGGTTGAGTCTGATATGCATAGTTCCTATCCCTAGCTTTTCATTGATTCAGGTATTTCTTTGCCTTAGTTCGAGGACGAACTAGATTTTTAGTGGTGGATGATGTAACGACCTAAAATTTGATGAAATATGTAAAATTTGTAATTTTGTGTGATTTGACTGTTTTATCCTTCTCCGTAGTTGTATTATAATATTTTCGGGGTGTGGGAGTGATTGGCATGATTTTCGATGCATTTTGGTATCATATATGCAATATTGTGGTTTTTAATGGTTTCTAGAGTCTTATTTTGGACTTATTTGGATATCTTTTGATCCGTGCAACATATGTCCAAATGGACTGTGCCAGCAGCTCCGAAATATCAATTTTAGGCTAGGTAGACCTTTGGTTCGGGTCCCGGTGCATCCGAGCTCACTTCGACCTATTGGTTGAAAAGTTGGAAAATTGAAAATATGGTTGTGGGACCGACATTTGATCGAAACAACCTCAGATAGGAAATTCGACTTTGCCAGCAGATCTAGAATGTCGATTTTAGGCTATTGGCATGTTTAGTATGATTTTACGACTTTTAAATCTCATTTTGACCTTCGGTTTGAAAAATTATAATTTCGGGTTTCGGGGGTCAACTTTGTGAAAACGATAATTTTTTTAAAAATCTGATATCGCCATCACGTCCAAAACGTCGAATTTAGTGTGGTTGCATAGTTCGTTTGCATGTATCGAACTCCAAACGAATCCCGGGCATCCCGTTAAAATCCGTTTTGACTTAAGAAAAAAAAAACAACAGTTATATTGCAGATTTTCTGCAATATAAACAACTTTTTCACCCCTTTTTGGCTTATTTTGTTCATTTTTCATTTTGGCTCTTGACAGTTAAACCCTAAATAGTTTGAGAGCTTAAAAGTGAAGCTTGTGGGAGCTTGAGAAGATAGATTAACATATATTTCTTGATTTTATTGTGGATTTAAGGTAAGAATTCACCCATTTTCTTAATAATTTCTTGATAAATTCCTCAAAACCCCAAAAATCTTAGGGCATGATTTTAAATCAAAATTTCACTCTTTTCACTTGAATAATATTTTTATCTCATAATTACTAGTTTTTCATCATTTTAACCTTCAAAACAACTCCGATTCTTTATTTTAACTCGGATTTCAAATATTTTACCCGGTGAAGCTCAAAATGGTTTTTCTTCCATTTGAACCCCGTTTTTGACTCGATTTAACTTGGTTTTTCAGCTGTAGGTTCCTAAAAATATGGGGAACATGTTTTTGAAGTAAAGTTCTGATTTTACCCTTCTTTTTTAAAAATCCATTTTGGGGGTCCGTTTTGATCCCAAATCAAAAGTAGTCAATATGGGTGTTGTTGGTTTTGTTTTGATGCGTAGACTTTATATTTAATATTTTTAGTAGAGTTCGGAATTATTCGTGAAAAGTAAGGTCGTGGGTTCAAGTATAGCGGATCAATTTTAGCTTTCGAGGTAGGTTATGACTTAACTCTTTCAGACTGGGCTGGGTAGTAAATGATGATACAAAATGTATGTTAAGGGTGCAAACTAATCATGAAAATGGAAATTTATGTGCTGTGCTCGTGTGGGGCCTATATGTGATGTAATTGTCGAAATTGAGTTATTATGTGATATGTGTGATCGTGTGGGATCCTATGTGATATTAATAGCCTTGAATACATGTGAATAATTATATTGTGTTGTTAAAATGCTTAATGTGATACCATTGGTATATTGTGATTATATTCATACTTTATTGGCACGTGAGATATGTGAAAATTCATGGATGAAATGAAAATAATGAGTGAATATTGGCTCATATGGTTGTGGAAATGTATCATTGTGGTTGGTTGTGGAAATATATCGTGTGGTTGGTTTTGGAAATAGTCATTGTGATTGGTTATGAGCATTACATCTTCATATCATACTCATTCATGAAACATTGGTACCACCATGGCAACATCTGAGAAACAATGGCAACACCTTTTTAAAAGATATGGTAACACCTTATAAAATCCTTTTCGAGGGATTTGCTAGAAAGGAGATATGAGATATGTGGATTGTATATAGGTTGATGAACCCCCATGGGTATAACGTCGGGAAGCTTTAGCTCCGTAGGCATATACGAGGATTGTGCGATGATCCCGGAGGTTGTGTGATGACCTCGTGAATCATCATCATCATCATTATCATCATATACATTGCACTTGCTTTATTGTGTTTATGTTGTGTTGTATTGCCTTATTGACTTATCATCTATCTATTTGTCTTATCTTCCTTTAATTGTATTTGATAATCTTGTTTCTACATGTTCTCTCTTATGCTATTTATATGTGACATAATGTATACTTGTGTTCTATATCTTGGTGTGTCATTATAATAAATGTGAGATATATTAGAGCTGATAGTGCAAATGGTGTGGGCTACCGTTGTAGGATAATTTTTTATTGCAGGTGACATACCCTTAGTATATATTTTGTATGCTTTATTTACTATTTTGCTTGATCGGCCTATGATACCTACTGATTATAAGTGGATCGTACTCATGCCTACTGCGCCCTTTTGGTGCAGGTCCTAGATAGAGTGAGCCTCAGCTTGCTTGACCCAGGCGATTGTTAGAGCTTTCATGGTAGCAGTTGGACATTCATGCGCCCGAAGTTTAGCTCTATCTTTCTACAGTAGTTATATCTTTATTAGTATTCAGACATAGATATTATTCATTTGTGGTTATTTTTCCAATGTATTTGACTCTTGGATTGTATTAGTAGTTCTTACACTATTGACACCTGGTTTTAGGCATGATTGGTATTTTGGATAAGTTCTTTCCGCATTGTTATGATTACTTATATGGTTTGGCTTCGTTCTAGAAGCCTTACCGTGGGATATTTCTTTCTTTTTTTCTTTTCATATCAGTTTGGGTGATAGGCTTACTTGTCAAGGTACGCCATGACAAATGCCATCATGACCCTTATTTTTTGGTCGTGACAGGTAACATACAATAGGAGATTAAGTTTACCTGATAATGTTGAATTTTTGTACAATGTACGAAACTTTAACTCTTTCCTCAAATTCCTCTTGCGGAAAAAAAAATCCTAACCCCATCGATTCAACATAATACTTTTGAGTAAAGAAGATACAAGCCCTAATTTTATTCGATGGGGGATAAAAAGAAGCATATTATTACTGCTAATAGCTTGAATATGAATGCTATGTTTCGGAAAAGACAATATCAATAGCTAACTTCAATGCAAGAACATATTTTTATTTTTATTAAAGACAAGTCGAGTTAATTTGAATTTGAATGCCTTTAGAGAGTCGCTACAATTATTTGTTTGTGGCATAATAACTGAACTATGGTGAGTAGTACAACGAGTTCAGTTCGTGCAAACTCACCATAATAACTAGTCTTTGACAAACAAAGTATGTTATTATTTCCCAATAAAATTTAAAGATCTCTATATCTTTTCTCAAAGGTGAAAACCTAATTGCGTGGCATGTTGAGGAGTGATTGATGATGCACTCTAAGTATATATTGTGGAAAGCCGAAGATGACCATTCTATTCATTCAATTATATATCTCCTTTAGTGGCCCTTTTGGCCACCTATTTTTAGTAGGATTTTATTACCTAGTTCAACTGAATTAAGTTGATTTTAAATTTAGTTCAATATAATAATTATTCAAGAAAAATAGGAAAAGATGATTTTGTCTATTGGAAAGTCTTCTAATGAAGGGCGAAAAGTTTAAATCACTTTTCTAAGGATCTTAACACTTTTAATATATTATAAATATTTTTCTTTTTATATGCAGGAAGGATATGATATTATTTAAAGGCTAAAGAGGTATAATAATTTTCTTATTTTCTTTACATAAATTTCATCA
Organism: Capsicum annuum; assembly: GCF_002878395.1. Taxonomy (NCBI): domain Eukaryota; kingdom Viridiplantae; phylum Streptophyta; class Magnoliopsida; order Solanales; family Solanaceae; genus Capsicum; species Capsicum annuum. Next base: position 153,891,154 of record NC_061119.1, on the reverse strand, counting down.
GTTGAATGTTCATGATATTCATAAAAAATATGTGATAGATATGTAATGACCTAAAAACAAGGGTCATATAGAACTTGTCGCGGTGTACCTTGAGAAGTAAGCCTATCACCCAAACTAATATAAAAAGAAAAAAGAAAAGACACAAATACCAAGGGTAAGGCTTCTAGAATAAAGCTAAACCATACAAGTAATTATAACAATGCGGAAGAACTTATCCAAAATACCAATCATGCCCAAAATCAGGTGTCAATAGTGTAAGAACTACTAATATAATTCAAGAGTTAAATACATCAGAAAAATAACCACAAAGGAATAATATCTGTCTCCGAACACTAATGAAGACATAACTACTATAGAAAGATAGAGGTGAACTTCAGACGCATGAATTTCCAACCGCGACCTTGGAAGCTCCAACAATCGCTCGAGTCAAGCAAGTTGAGGCACACTCAAGCTAGGACCTGCACCAAAAGGGTGCAGTAGACATGAGTACAGTCCACTTGTACTCAGTAGGTACCATAGGTCGACCAAGAAAAGTAGTAAATAAAGCATACAAAATATATACTAAGGGAACATCACCTGCAGTAAAAAAATGTCCCACAACGGTAGCCAAAACCGTTTGCACTAATAGTTCTATAATATCCATGTATAATATAACAACACCCCAGATAGGGATACAAATATACACGATATCACATACAAGTAGAACAAAAGAGAAATATGTATAATCAAGATCATCAAGTACTAATAAAGGAAGATAGAACAATTAGATATTTATAAGTCCAGATATAGAACAAATAGATAGATGACAAGTAAATATGGCAGTACAAGCACAACATAAACATAATAAAGCAAGTGCAGTACATATGATGATGATGATGATAAACGAGATCATCGCACAACCTCCGAGATTATCGCACAATCCCCATATACACCTATGGAGGCAAGCCTCCCAATGCAGGACCCATGGGGGGTTCATCAACCCATATACAATCCACATATATCATATCTTCTTTTTGGCACATCCCTCAAAAAGGTGTTATCAGGTGTTGCCAGTGTTTCTCAGATGTTGTCACAGTGGTACCAATGTTTCATAAAAGAGTATTATATGATGATGTAATGCTCACATCCAATCACAATGAGTATTTCCATAACCAACCACATGATATATTTCCACAACCATCTAAGCCAATATCCACTCATTATTTTTGTTTCATCTATGAATTTCCATATGTCTCATATGCTAGTAAAGTATGAATATAATCACAATACACAATGTTACCATATGTAGAAACATAATTTTGTCCCTCATAAAAAATAATATTTACCCATTTACCTCTCCCTACCCTACCCCTTACCTGCCCCTACCCCCACCTAATCTTACCCATTAAACCGATACACCCACCTGCACATTCTTCTGTTTTGACCAATACACACTCACCTCACCAATACAGACACCCACTCATACAACATATACACACCCATTCACAATACAACAAAAGGGGATACACTCACAAACAAGGGTGCAACACACATTAATACACGCATATAGTCATTGAAAATATACGCACAGAGTTCGACGAAGACATACAATACTACAAACACAGAGAGAGAAGCTGGGGGTAAAAAAATCAAGAGAGATAGAGAAAACGAGAGAGATAAAGAGAGAGTTACGTCGAAAAGAGAGATTTTTTCGGTAAGGTATTGCCGAGAACGTGGCTGCTGTTAGTTCCTCTCTGTTTTTCATCATGGTTGGAGCTCACTAGAGTTCTGATATGACGAAAATCATGACCCAAACTCTAATCTGACCGAATTAGACTAACTTCAGTCCGATTCCAACAAAGTCTGCCAAAAAATTATGTCGAAAAGTGGTCAAAGTAGTAACGAGCATATATTGAGGTGGGTTTTTTTTGTTATTGAGGTCCAATTTGAGGTTCCATAGCATGGATTCCACCTTTTATTAGACTATTATTGAATTTCAAAAGCTTTAAATTGAGATCTAATTCTATTCTTTTCCTCTATTTATTTCGTTGTTTATTACAACCGATTGATTGAATTGAACATGGTGTGTTGGTTGATTTATGTTGGTGGTGAATAATTGCTTGTTTGATTCATTATTGGTCCCTTTGGTTATGTATCAAGTGATGAAATGATATTTCATGAGAATTAATACTAGTTATTTGGGATAGAAATTGAAAACTAATAAATAGGTGAATATTGATTAGTTTAATTTATTGAGCATTGTTTGATTTGAAATAAACATTAATTTTGTTGAACTCGACTGTATCATGTGTTAGGTCGAGTATTGATAGGCAAATCTTAGGTTTGGTAGGCAAAATTTAGAAAATTCTGAACTATTGAATATTTGAAATGTTTGTTGAATGGTTTGTTCTATTGTATTTGGACCAATTATACTCATTTGACCAGGGAATACCCTGAGGTTATCTGTATTATTTTATCAGGGGGATGCCTTGAGGAAATTGTATTTATTCTCCAAAAAATGCCCCAAAGTACCATGTACATGAAGGATGTTCGTGATCAAGACCTGGAACATTGGGTGGAGCTTAGTCTAGGACTAGTTTAGAATAGGATTTACATTTTTATATTTTTTAGGACTGTATAATTCGGACTGGCCATTATTTTATTTTGAATTTTTGTGTGGTTTATTTGTTTCTTGTTTATGCGTTTTGTTGGTTTATATATTTCATAGTGTCGTACTAGTCAATCTACTCCACAAAGTGACCGTGGTCGAACTAGGGGATTGAGAGGTTCCAACGCCTTCCCCTCAGTCAACAGAATTTCTTAACTAGAATGTCAGTTCGTGGATCAGTTTTTAGCGTCAAACTATTTTGAAAAAGGATTTCCAAAGGTGACTTGGTACACCTGATTTAAGCCAAGTGGCGACTCTGAGTTAATTGTAAGAAATCCTTTTTGAAATAAATTTTTATTTTTAGTCACTTTAATAATAAAAACCCTTTCCAAACCTAAAATCAATCTTTTTGGTAAAAAGGGGTATGACATCTCTGGAGACTCTTCTGGGGATTTTTAGAATTCGAGCTTTATTTTGAGTTTTATCGGCTTAGTATGAAACTATAGATGTATACACACCTTGTTTGTGTTATTATTTTATCATTGTTGAGTGTCTACATGCTACACGTTTACAGTTTTTCTCTTATGTGTTGCTACTTTATATCTATCATCATTTGCATAACCTGAGTTATTTCTTTTGCAACAAGTCCTGGAGTATTCTTCCTGTACACGAACTCTAGTTGAGTCACCCCTATTTTAGGAGGGGGAGCCGTCGGACATATGGAGTGGGTGAAAATCTCTCATAGCCAATATCGATCATATGCTCCCCCAAATAGTCTTGTTAATGGACCCTAACCTAGGTCAGCCTTAGGTCATGCTTATTGCATCATATTGAGACCTAGAGGAACCCACTTGGTCCTTTATAGGAGACTCACTCTTAAAGCATCCCTACATGCTAATTGGTGCATCCTTGAGGATAATAGGATCATTTGATGAACTGATTTGGGAAATAGTGTATAGGCAAGTAGACGTTCGAAAAAATAAGAGAAAAAAAAGGTTTTCCTTTTGTTTTTTAAGTAAGCGTTCGTTATTCGAAAATTTCAAAAATATATTTTTTAATAGGGGCTTTTTATAAAAGGAAAATTCAAAAAGATGGTAGAGATTTTTTAAATTTCATATAACAAAAATATTTTTCTTTAATAGTTGTTGGGGTCAGTTTTATGTGAAGTGTCAAATTGAAAAATCTCAAAAAGATTTTATTGACATTTTTCATCATTTGTTTTTAGTCGTGTCTCTCAAGTCAAGGTTTACTTTGTTATTTAATCCTTAATTGTTCAATCTGGACGAACTACGCACACCTAATTCTCCTCTTTTGGGACTGAGATACGTAGGCAACCCTTCTAGGGTTCAGTGATCTTATTTAAAAAATCCAAAAAGATTTTCTTCACTCTTCATTTAGAGTAAGTGTTTTATATACATCTTTAAAAGAAAATCACAAAAAGATTTTCCTTTAGTAATTTCATTTTCGTATGAAATTAAAAATCAAAAAACTAAAAAGATTTTTCTTTGGTAATTATAGGTTTTATTTTGTATGGGGATTTAAACTTACTTTCTTTTCTTCTCAAGTTTTGAGAAAAAGAAAGCGAGTTTTATTGGCCCTTTTGTGGAAAACTTCACGAATTACGCATACCTGATTTTCCTCTTTTAGGGGTGATACGTAGGCGCCCTTCTTTACTTCAGTGATCTTTTCAAAAGAAAAGGAGAAAAAATTTTGAGAAAGTGTTGAACTCTTAAAACATTTGTTATCTCTCTTTTTTAGTGAGTTTAAGGTGGTTGGTTTGTGGCATTCTGGCTGGTCATCCATCTCACCAAGTCTGAGAAAGAGTTAGTTATGTCCAACAAGGATATAGAGAGTGAAATCATGGACCAGACAAAGAGTCAGGAAAATGAGAGCTTAAAACAAGAGATTTTGAGACTAAGACAACAAATTACATAAATACACCGAGCTTGTGCCAGTGGGTTTCCTCCTCCTCCATTCCCCACTATTGACCCTTCAAATACCTTAATTTTTCCATCACAACTATAAAGTTAGTTTCCTAATGTTGTTGATGCACCATAGCATGCCTCAGAATCCATTCCACGTCAAATGCATCCTAATATTTCCACCATTCTTTCTTTAGCTCCTTAGTATAAGCCTACCACATTCACAACACCACATACTATTTGTGCTTTTGTTGCTCAACCTTCTACTGAGGGCCCCCACTTTGGATATCAACCCAATGATTATGCTTCCCTAATCTGCTAATGATTCTATGTTCAATACTCTTGATGATCACTATTATACTCCTGAGCCCACATCAATGTTAATTGGACCACCAAAAGTTCTTACCAAAAAGTCTGACATGGCAGAAGAGAAAGAGAAAATGGCTAGGAAAATAAAAAGTACAGAAAAGGCTATGAAAAATTCTCTGGGACTTGTGAATTATGAAGATGTTGCATATAAGGATTGGGGCATGTCTTCAAGTATTAGCCTCCCTCCTAACTTTGAGGTATCAGAATTTAAGGAGCATAGTAGGTATGAGGATTTTGTAAAATAATTAGGATGATATTGCAATCAATTAAGGGAGACTGAAGAAAAGAAGAAAGAGAATATAGCTATTGTTGTGTCGGGGCCACAACGAAGCTTGAGAGGGTCAACTCAATAATACTGTCAGCCTCGACCTCTAGCCTATACATCAGATCCACATAATCACCTGCAACAAGGTTCCTCTTTGTAAAATCCAAGATATTCCATTCCACTTCCTCAATATCCTTTGAACAATGAACAACGATATACTCATCCATCTTCTTATCCGCAATGGCGTGCACCGGTCCCTCAACATCGTCCTCAATCCCTATATATTTATCAAGAAACTTCTAAGTACAAGTTTTAATCGAGGTCAAAGTTTGCAAAAAGGAGGAAGTTAAAGGATAATTTTACACAAAATATGTATGATAGCGGTGAAAACTCTAGTCATGATGATGTGCAAATCGGTGGCTAAGATATCAAGCTTAGCAATTGGGAAGTCATTCTTCTCCTTACTTGGAAGGATTGTTGGTAGTTTTTTTTTGTTTTCCTTTTGGGTTTTCAAATTATTTCAGGGTTGTAGTTCGAAATCTATCTTGTTTTGTTTCTATGTCGTCTATGTTTAAACCCTTCTATTCTTTCTTTCATTAAAATGTGGTGTCCCTTATTTTTTGTCTTATTTTTAGTTGTCTGTTTGTCTTATTTATAGAATACATTTTATGTTGATTCTAGGGTTATGACATGCCTGCAAAATTTTTAGCTAGATCTTAAAATTTAGTTTAATCATGAACCATTGAATCATAGGGCTAAAGTTATAAAAAAAAAAAGGCATTTGAGAAATTGGTAGAGTGTTGAGACATTTGGTGACCATGTTGAAGCCTTCCTTCAAAATTAAGACAATTATTTTGAGAATCACAAGAATAACTTGGTCATCAATCAAAAATCATATATTAATTAGGTCAAATAGTGGACGCATGATCCCTATATCAAGAGAAATAAGAAAATAATCAGCTCCACGAAAGCATACATCATTCGATGTAGGGGATGTACAACAAAGGTGGAGTTGCATATTTGACAAGTGTAGAAGAAGATGTGGCACACATGCATAGTTAAAGTTAATATTGTTCAAGTGTCACACATGATCTTCATCTCTTGCCTTTATATTGCATGTTATGTACTTGTATTTTTAAGGATTGATATGACAAAGACATTTCATTTTGCTATCCAAACACTGTGTCATCCTTTGTTTATCCAGTTTGAGCTTTATTCCTATTTTCGTTCATACCCTTGTTTTAGAATCAAGATAGAGTCAACAAAGTTCAAAAAGTGTCGAGTAAAAATGGATTCAGAAAAGTTTTTTAAAAAAAATAGAAGAATAGAAAAAAAGGAAAAAAGTGTGTCAAAAGGAAAGAAAAAAGAAGGGTGTCAAGAAAAATAGAGAAAGAAAAGGTCCCAAAGAGAAAAAGAGTTAATAAAAGAAAAAAATAAATCAAAATCAAGCAGAAGAATAAGTTGTCGGAACTACGTGTGACCTGATTCTCCTCTCTCGGGGTGAGATATATATATGCCGCCCTACTTTGGGCTCGGTCCAACCAAATGAACAATTTAGAATTACCAGTCAAAAGAAATTGGGGCATGAGTTAATATTCATTGTTAGAGTCGATTAAAAAAGTTGTAATTCCCACCCACTCTAAATGTCGTTTGGGACTCATACCATCCTTTCTTTCCAACCTTATCTAAAGACAAGTTTCAACCAAAGAAAGACCTTCAAATCAATCTTTAAGAATGTTAAGGCTAAGCATGCAATGGATATGATGACATATTTGGGTACTACTTGTTTTCCTCAACATAAAGAACCGGGAGAGAAATAAAAATAAAAGAGTTTTATTGGTAAAAACCCTCATAGGCATCGTAAGGTAATGGTGACCTAAGAAAAATAAAAATGAGAGAGTCTTATTGGTGAAAATTCTCACAGTCACTCAAATTGAGAAATGGAAAAGAGAGTCTCATTACCTTAGCGCAATGGTGAGCTGAGAAAAAAAATAAGCAAGGCTTATTGGCAAAAACCCTTCAAGGCATCACTAGCTGAATAAGGTATATGAATGCAATTGGCCTAAGAATGTAACTCAGTTTTAGGGTCATTAACTTAACAAAAATTGGTGGAAAGTTTGGATGAAAATATTAGTCAGTTTAATCTAAAATGCACGTCATAGTCATTAGAATTGACTGTCACTTTCAGATAAAATTTTCTTTTCTCTATTTTAATGGGGACATTCATTGTCTGTTATTTCTTTTTGTATTTCTATTTTTATTTTCTTGAGTCAGTTATTCAAATGGAAAGTCATTTTTCTCATGTTTTTCAGTCAAGTCCGTGTCAAAACAAGTGAGAAAAGATTTCAAATCTGGCTACCAGCTTCTTCAATTGCACAAAGCAAGACAAAAGGTCAGCACATAAAAGGAACATGATTGTAAGTTTATGCAAGGCATGCAAAAAGTTTTGTCAACAGACAAGTTTTGGAATTCATGGAAATACCAAGATTCAAGGGGTTTATCTGAGAAACATAGCAAAATAGAGATGCTGTGTTTATTTTAGAGCTAGTCTTAGTAATCTGAATTTGGATCAATGGTACAGCAAGACCATGATATGTCAATATTTGGAAGCAAGATTAATGGTGACAAGTGCAAGAGCGATTGCCTCAAAAGCTAAAGCCATTAACCAACCACCATGTTTTTAAACTCACACGTTTTATTTGTATGAAATAGGAACACATGTTACCTTCACATCAAGGATTTCAAAGCCTAAACATCAAAGACCATAATTTCTCACTTCTATAAATGCAAGAGGCAGTGTTGTTGCACAGTTTTGGTTATCAAAACCATGGTAAAATCTCATCAGCCCTTGGAAACACACTTCCTTGTACAAATGTTTCATGTGTCAATTGTGAGGTGATGCACTTCCTAATTTGAATCTTCACTCAAGAAAATATGGTTTTTAGTTGAGTCATTTCATTTACTTCTAGAAGCCGTACTTTCTAGTTGAGTCTTGACATTTGTAAGGAGACACATTTCCTTGTTTGAGTAATTCAAGCGATATTTATTAGGAGATGCATTTTCTTGTCTGGGTAATTTAAGTGGCATTTGTAGGGAGATGCATTTCTTTGTTTGGGTAATTCAAGCGACATTTGTAAGGAGATGCATTTCCTTGTGTGGGTAATTTAAGTGGCATTTGTAAGAAGAAACATTTCCTTTTCTGGTTAATTCAAGCAACATTTGTAAGGAGACGCATTTCCTTTTTTGGGTAATTTAAGTGACATTTGTAAGGAGATACATTTCCTTGTTTGGGTAATTCAAGCGACATTTGTAAGGAGACATATTTTCTTGTCTAGGTAATTCAAGTGACAATTTGTAAGGAGACGCATTTCCTTGATTGGGTAATTCAAGTTTCACTTGATAGGTGCTACACTTCCTAACTTAAATCTTGACTCCTAGAAAATGAACTTTTTAGTCGAGTCATTCCACTTGAACCTTAGGAGACACACTTCCTTTTTGGTATTCAAGTTTTGATGTTTAGATGATTCACTTTCTAACTTAAGCCTTGACTCCTAGAAAATTCACTTTCTAGTCGAGTTCATTCCACTTAACCCTTAGGAGATTCACTTCCTTATTAGGGTAATTCAAGTTTCGCTTGTTAGGTAGCGCACTTCCTAACTCAAGCCTTGATCCCTAGAAGATGCACTTTTTAGTTGAGTCATTCCACTTAACCCTTAGGATACACACTTTCTTTTATTGGTAATTCAAGTTTGGTTTGCTAGGTGACACACTTTCTAACTTAAGCCTTTACTCCTAGAAGATGCACTTTCTGGTCGAGCCCTTCCGTGTAATCCCTAGGAGATACACCTCCTTATCTGAGTAATTCAGGTTTCATTTATTAGGTGATTCACCTCCTAAATTAAACCTTCACTCCTAGAATCTGTGTTTTCTAGTCGAGTCGTTCCACTTAACCCTTAGAAGATACACTTCCTTGTCAGGGTATTTCAAATTTTGTCAGGTGACACATTTCTTAACTTAAACCTTTATCTCTAGAAGACGCACTTTCTAGTTAGAGTTCCCCACTCTAATTTTTAGGAGACGCACTTCCTAGTCTTGGTCATTTATTTTTATCCTCAAGAGATGCATTTATTAACCAGAGTCTTGATTCATATTTGCATTATGAATTTTGCAAGTAGTTGTGATTAGGTTCGGTGCCCACAAAATTTCTCTAATGATAAACTAAGGCAAAAATTTAAATTATGTTATTAGTAACATTATTTTAGGACCCTCTTGAAAAATTGGACTTTGTTTTTTAAAAAAGTGAGATTTCTCTTTACCATAATTTTTGTTTGGGATAACTTTCTTTCTAGTTTTGATGTGATTTCAGGAGCCCACCTGGATAACAGGGTGATGAAATTAAAATTCAACATATTGAAGAAATAGCAATTAGGGAGCCGCTGGGAGAATAGGGTAAGGATTTTCAAATTCAAGTTCAAAGTTCAGAAGTCCCACATGAAAGAACATGGTCAATGTTTGAGTTCATCTCCAACACCAAATTTTGTATGGAGAAAGAATCTATTCTCAAGTTCAACCCAAGGAAGATCATATCTTTTGTCATTTTTGAAAGCATCAGAGACCCAAGACAAGAATCAAGAGATGCTGCACAGATAGGACTTTTGTAATTTCATTTATCTTTTTAACTTGTAATTCTTATTTTTATGTAATGACAGAGCAGCGGATTGGAACCTCGACTGAAACTCACTCGACTCTCCGACTCGGTATAGTCCTTCTCCTTCCAACTTTTTAAGATACATGTGACTTTATTCCCTCATAACTTGGGTAGGCAGGATGTCCTAAATCAAGACTCAGTGACACTCTGTCCTTCTTTGTCTCTCTTTTAAATAATGACCCGGTTAAAATTTTGTCTCGTTGTCTACTTCTTTGTATGCAAACACTTTGTGTTTACATCCAAAGAGGGGCATAATATAGACACATAATTCTATCCCTCCTAAAAATTAATATTTACCCATTTACCTCTCCCTACCCTTCCCCCTACCTTCCCCTACCCTCACCTAATCTTACCCACTAAACTGACACACCCATCTGCTCACTCTTCCATTTTGACCAATACACACTCACCTCACCTGTACATAGACCCACTCATACAATATATACACACCCATTCATAATATAACAGAAGGGGACACACTCAAAAAAGGGGGCACAACACACATCAATACGCACACATAGTCATAAAAAATGCATACACACAAAGTTTATGGGGACACACAACACTACACATATAGAGAGAGAAGTTGGGGGTGAAAGAAAGTAAGAAAGATAGACAAAACGAGTGAGAGAGGGAGAGTTACGTCAGAAAGAGAGATTTTTTTGGTAAGGTATCGCTGGGAACGTGGTTGTTATCAGTTCCTCTTTGTTTATCATCACTGTTGGAGCTCACCGGAGTTCTTACATGATGAAAACCTTGACCCAAACACTAATCTGACCAAATTGGACCATCTTCAGTCCGATTCTGGCAAAGTCTGCAGGAAAATGGTGCCGAAAAGCGGTCGAAGTAGTAACAGGCATATAATGAGGTTGGTTTGTTCATCATTAACGTCCAATTCAAGGTTCATTAGCGCAGATTCCACTTTTTCATTCAACTATTATTGAATTTCGAAAGCTTCAAATCGAGGTTCAATTCTATTCTTTTCCTCTAATTATTTCGTTGTTTATTACATACGAAGTATTGAATTGAACATGGTGTGTTGGTTGATTTATGTTGGTGGTGAATAATTGCTTGTTTTGATTCGTTGTTGGTCTCTTTAGTTATGGATCGTGTGATGAAATGATATTTCATGAGAATTAAAACTAGTTATTTGGGGTGAAAATTAAAAATTGATAAATAGGTGAATATTAATTAGTTTAATTTATTGAGCGTTGTTTGATTTGAAATGAACATTAATTTTGTTGAACTCGATATTATCATGTGTTAGGTCGAGGATTGATAGGAAAATCTTAGGTTTGGGTAGGCAAAATTTAGAAAATTTTGGACTAATGAATATTTGAAGTGTTTGTTGAATGGTTAGTTCTATCACATTTGGACCAATTGTACTCATTTGACTAGGGAATGCCTCGAGGTTATCAGTATTGTTTTATCCAGGGGATACCTTGAGAAAATTGTATTTATTCATCGAAAAATTCCCGAAATACTATGTACGTGAAGGATATTTGTGATCAACACCCGAAATGTCGGGTGGAGCTTAGTCTAGGACTAGTTTAGAATAGAATTTACATTTTCACATTTTTCTATTTTTTGGGAGTGTATAATTCAGACTGGACATTATTTTGTTTTAAATTTTTTGTGTGGTTTATTTGTTTGTTTGTTTATGTTTTTTGTTGGTTTATACATTTCATAGTGTAGTACTAGCGATATACTCCACAAAGTGACCGTGGTCGAACCACGGAATCGAGGGGTGCCTAACACCTTTCTCTCGGTCAACAACATTCCTTAACCAAAATCTTTGTTCATGGATTAGTTTTTAGAGCCAAACCATTTTGAAAAAGGATTTTCAAAGGTGACTAGGCACGCCCGATTTATGCCAAGTGGCGACTCTGAGTTTAATTCTAAAAAATTCTTTTTTTATTTTTAGTCACTTTAATAATAAAACCCCTTTTCAAACCTAAAATCAATCTTTTTGGTAAAAAAGGTGTGTGACACCAAATTAAGCATTTTAACAACACAATATAATTATCCAGATTTATTTAAGGCTATCAATATCACATAGGACCCCACATGGTCACACATATCGCATAATATCTCAATTTTGATAATTACATTGCATATAGGTCCCAACAAAGGCACAACACATAGATAGACATTTTTCATGGTTAGTTCCCACCCTTAACATGCATTTTGTATCATCATTTACTACCCATCCTAGTCTGAAAGAGTTAAGTTTACCTTAAAAGCCGAAATCAATCCGCTACACTTCGAACCCATGACCTTACCTTTCACGAACGATCCTGAACTCGTCTAAAAACATCAAATATGGAATCCACATATCAAAACAAAATCAATGACACCCATGTTGACTACTTTTGGTTCGAGGTCAAAACGGACCCCCGAAATGGATTTTTGAAAAAGAAGGGAAAAATCATAACTTTACTTCAAAAATGCGTTTCTCATATTTTTAGAAATCTACAGATGAAAACTCAATTCAAATCGAGGCAAAAAAGAGGTTCAAATAAAAGAAAAACCATTTTTAAGCTTTACCGGGTAAAATCTTTGAAATTCGAGTTAAAATCAAGAATCAGAGTTGATTTGAAAGTTAAATTGATGAAAAATTAGTAATTATAAGATAAAAATATTATTCAAGTGAAAAGGAGTGAAATTGAGGTTTAAAATCAAACCCTAAGATTTTTGGGGATTTTGAAAAATTTATCAAGAAATTACTAAGAAAAGGGTGAATTTTTACCTAAAATCCATAATAAAATCAAGAAATAGGTGTTAATCTAGCTTTCCAAGCTCTCACAAGCTTCACTTTTAAGCTCTCACACTATTTTAAGGTTTAACTCTCAAGAGGCAAGGTGGAAAACTAGAAAAGATGGGCCAAAAGTGGTAAAAAAAAAGTTGTTATATTACAAAAAATCTGCAATATATAGAGTGCAGATTTTTTCTCCCAAGTCGAAACAGACTTGGACGGGGAGCTCGGGATTCATTCGGAGTTTGATACATGCAAACGAACTATGCAACCACAATAAATTCAGCATTTTGAATGTGATAGAGATATCAAAATTTTGAAAAACGTCATTTACACAAAGTTGACCCCCGAAACCTGAAATCATAATTTTCTCAACCGAGGATCAAAATGAGATTTAAAACTCGTAAAATCACGTCAAACATGTTAACACTCTAAAATTGATGTTTTGGATCTGCTGGTGAACTCGAATTTTTCATTCGAGGTCGTTTCGACCAAATATGGGTCCCACACATATATTTCTAATTTTTCAACTTTCTGACTAATAGGTCAAAATGAGTTCGGGTGCACCAGGACCTGAACCAAAGGTCTACCTGGCCTAAAATCAATATTTTAGAGCTGTTGGTGGATTCTGTTCAGCCATCCATCACATGGATTAACATATATCCTCATAAGTCCAAAATAAGGCTCTCGAAGCCATCAAAAATCACAATGTCGCATAAATGGTAACAAATGTATCAAAAAATGTGTCAATCACTCGCACACCTTAAAAATACCATAATGCAACTATGGAGAGGGGTAAAACAATCAAATAACATAGAAACACATATTTCACATAGTTCAGTAAAAAGCTGGTCGTTACACATCTACCACTAAAAATCTAGTTCGTCCTCAAACTAAAGGCAAAAGAAATACTTGAATAAACAAAGAGTTGGGGATAAGAACTACGCATATCTGACTCGAACTCATAATTATCCTTATCTACAGGTCGATGTTGCCATTGGACCTTAACCACAAGGATAACTCTAGAGTGCAATCGCCTAACATCCCTAGCCAAAATAGAGATCCGCTCCTCAATAAAGGACAATCGATCATCTAACTAAACTGACTCCCAATAATAATATGAGACTCATTTGGAATATAAAGATGAAGCATAAAAACATGAAAAAATGGATGGACCATTGATAGATCAGGGGCAAGGACAACTCATAAGCCACATAACCAACAGTCCAAAAAATCTCAAATAGGCCAATATACCTAGCTCGAAGCTTTCCTCTCTTTGAAAACCTCATCACACCCTTCATGGGTGAAACTTGAAGGTAAACATGATTACGAACACCAAATCTCAAGCCACAAAGTCTATGATCAACATAGCACTTCTTTCTGCTCTGAGCTGCTCTAAGTCTATCCTGAATGACCCAGACTCTATCCAAAGACTCATGAAGAAAGTCTGTACCTCGAGGTCTCACCTCTGAAACATCAAACCAACCCATTGGGGGAGCGACAATGCCTACCATAAAATGCCTCAAAAGTATCCATATCAATATTGGAATGGTAGCTATTCTTAGATGCAAACTCTGCTAAAGCCAAATGCTGCTCCCATTGGCCATAAAAATCTATCACGCATGCGTGAAACATATCCTGCAAAACCTAGATAGTTTCCTCTGACTGGCCGAATATAACACCCTGGGTTTCTAGCCCTTAGAAAATTTCTTAGATTTTGGGTCTCTGGATAGGATACGACTAGGGAAAATAAATCATACACTGGGATATGAGTGGTATGGGTTGTTCGTATACTAGCCAGTATTGGTTGATGGGTTGGATTTAGTTTTTGAAATAAATATGACTTGGGAGGTATGAGTCATATGGGTGGATATGGGTTCTTTGGTTACTTTACATAATAATAGACTTGGTAACTTAAGTTGGATCTAAGTATGAGTGGCTCACCAAAAGCCGTAAGCCAGGCTATGAATCATACTATGGACTCGTATGGTGGTCAGTGTTTAGTCCTCTTGGGATTCTATTCTTCCAAGGGTATGGATCATGGGTACTAGTCGTATACTTGGATACGACATGGTTTGGGGTGTCATACCTTGGACAGTATTGGGTCTAAGGGAGATGGCCTTGGATATGAGTGGTGGGTACCACTCATATTAGAGTGTACGACTAGTATGGATAGTTGTATCCCTCTGGCGGGATTTTGGTGTAGTTTAAGTGAGGGTAATCTGGACATTTACCCACTTAACCAAATAAGGCCCCATAACTTTTAACTTACTTGGGAGGTTATTTGCCCTATTATTTTATTCATTAACACTTAGAAAACACTCTCTAATCCTCTTTAAAGTTCTTGGGCAAAGAAAGTTAGGGTTTCATCATAAGAATTAATTTGGGGCTTGTGTTGGTGATTTCTCTCTATCATCTCTTGGTTTAAGGAATGTTTTCTTTCCTTATTGTTAGTTCCAACTAAATACATGGTTTTATATAATGTTTTCATGGTTTGATTATTGTATGGTTTTGGATTTTCAAATATAATTTAGGGTTTTGGTTATAATCGCTTGGTTATGGTTTTTCCACATTTTAATTATGTATTTACATGTTTTAATGGTGGTTTGGATACTTGGTTGTATGGGAATGATTAATTGGTATATGATTTTGGTTTTGGAAACACTATGCCCCCAATATGTTTGATAAAATACCTATGAGAATGTTTTCTCTAAATTGTTGGATTTGTAATGGAACTTATGCATGGTTAAACTTGGTAATAGAACCCTAAATAGTTTAAATGGTTTGGAATGGTTAAATGGAATGGATTTGTGGTCATGGTTATGGTTAATTAAATATCCTTGTGGGGTACATGGGCCTCCCCCAAGCAAACATAATGGAATACTTGTGGGATACATGTGACTCCCAGAAGTTAACTTAGTAAATAGGTACAGACAATCCGTTTACCTTAAAATATTTAGCTTAGGACAATACTTGCAAGTTACAGTCGGTAGACGATACCACTATGCATAGCCTCGGTTAATAATAATGGTTCGGTTGGTTGGAAATGGTTTTAATTGGGCAATAAAGGTGGGGTGTGATAGCTAATCGTAAAGGTGGGAGTCCAACGGATGAACATTGGAAACTCATGTTTGTCGACATGAGAGGTAGGTCATAGAGACCTTATATAATACTATGAGGTACACGAGAATCCTCTAAGTACACTGTACATATGTATCATGGAGGGTGAAAGGTACTTGGGAATCCCTTACTCTTATGGTATCTCTGATTCATGCGGCTACATACATCGGGGCCTGTTCAGGGGGATATACCGGACCCATATAGATCATGGGTTGTTAAGTATGGTTAAGATATGCATACCCAGGTTAATGGTTTTAAATGCATGCTAAACCTGGTTCCCTTTTTCGGCATGGTTATATATGTATATATGTATGGTTTGTATGCATATGGATGGTTTACTTGGTTTTATTAAATGGAATTATTTTATCCTTATCCTAAGTTCATGCTAGCATTCACCCCCTAACCCATCTTTGAGCGATTGTATCCCCACACGATGCAGGAACCGATGGTTCAACTCCTCCTGCTTAGTGTTAGTCTTCGGGATCAGCTAGTGGATTGAAGTGGGGTGCTTCCATCTTTCCAAAAGGATCTATTTCATGTTATGGACATTTTCATCTACTTTGGTTTATTTATGGAGATTGGTTTTAGCTATGGTTGGGGGCACGTCCTAATCGAATATTGGTTTTCTTTTGGTTAGAGGCTTTTGTAGAACTACTATGAATCGGTATGGGCGGGATCGGTAATTGTTTTAGCCTTAGTATTAGTAATGGTATTGGGGCTGACACCAGTTGACTGTATTGTTTGTTGTTCCATCCTGTTATATTTTGGGGATTATATATAATTATTATGGAACTCATATGGCCATGTTTTTGGATGGTTTAGTTTGGTATTAGGTATTGGTTGGTATCGAACGGTTGGGCTCGTTTGGGTGGTCACGGTCATAGACCTATCCCAGAGTCTTGGATTATACTATAACGCTATCTTGTTATATATTTGAAACTCATCCTACTCAGGATATGCGTAGGTTGGTTGGGTTGGGTAACGGGGGTGGTCTCCAGTCCTGGTTGGACTTGGAATACCCATTACGATAAGGCCCTAGTTCGGGGCGTGTCACCATTAGTTTGGAGGTGAAACGCTATGCTAAGATCAAGCCGAGTGCCCAACTTATCATGAAAACTCTTCCAAAATTTAGATGTGAACACAGAACCTCAATTTGAAATAATAGACACCGACATGCCATGCAGACGCACAATCTCATGAATGTAGATATAGGCTAACTTCTCAGTACATAATAAGACCTGAACCAGAATGAAATGAGCTGACTTGGTTAATCAATCCACAATAACCCATACACTGTCAGAACCAAGAGAAGTACGAGGAAACTCATGCACGAAGTCCATAGTGATTCGTTCCCACTTTTACTCGAGAAAGGGCAACCTCTGAAGCAATCTACTAGGTCTCATATGCTCAACCTTCACCTGCTTACAACATAGGCAACGAGCCATAAAATCTGCTAGTAGTGCTCTCAAAACACAATATATCCTAGTCACACCTGGATTGATAGAATATCTGGAACAATGGGCCTCCTCCAATATCAACCTAATCCAGTCAACCACTCTAGGCACACAAACTCGGCCCCCAATCCTCAAAACTCCAAATGAATCAAGTGAGACTTCCTTAGACTCCCCACTTAAAACCTTATCTCGAATCAACCTTAATCCAACATCATTAAACTGATGAACTCGAATTTTCTCCATCAATGAAAATCTAGCCTCCACAAATGCCAAAACACGCCCAGGTGTCAAAATATCAAGTCTAACCATCTGGTTAGATAAAGACTAAATCTCTAAGGCCAAAGGCCTTTCCTGGGTCAAAAGATGCGCCAAGCTACCTAGCTAGTCGACTTTAGGCTCAAGGCATTTGCAACCATATTAGCCTTGCCCGGATGATAGAGAATAGTCAAGTTATAATACTTAAGTAACTCAAGACAATGAAGTTGACTCATATAAAGAACTCATTGGGTAAAGTTGTAATAAAGGCAACAATGATCTAAGAAGACTCACAACAGACTCCATACATATAGTGCCTCCACAACTTCAAGGCAAACACGATTGCGCACAATTCCAAATCATGAGTAGGATAATTTCTCTCATGAGGCTTCAACACGACACCCAATCCAACACCAGAAGCATCTTAAAACATATTAAAGCCCATGCCCTCCTTGGGCAAAGCCAATAGAGGAGATGAAGTCAACAAATCCTTGAGCTTTCAAAAGCTCGCCTCACAAGCGTCAGACCACTGAAAGAAAATCTTCCTCTGAGTCAACTTAGGCAAAAAAGCTGCAATGGATGAAAAACCCTCAACAAAACACTGATAATAACCTGCCAAGCCAACAAACTCCAAATGTCGATAGGCGAAGTAGGTCTATCCCAATCATGAACCGCTGCAACCTTGGCTGGATCAACCAAAATACCTTTCTTACTCACCACATAACCCAAGAAAGAAATAGACTAACCAAAACTCACACTTAGAGAACTTAGCATATAGCTTCTCATCCCTTAATCTCTGAAGCACAATCCGTAAATGCTTCTCATGATCAACCTCACTCTTAGAATAAACCAAGATATCATTTATAAATACAATAAAAAAGAGTCAAGATATGAACAAAACACTCGATTCATCAACTCCATGAATGAGATAGGGGCATTGGTCAACCCAAAGGACATGACAAAGAACTCATAATGACCATATCAAGTCTGAAAATCCATCTTCGAAATATCCAAAGCTCTAATCCTCAACTGGTGATAATTGGACCTCAAATTACCCTTCGAAAACATCGTAGCACCCTAAAGCTGATCAAATAAATCATCGTTGTGAGGAAGAGGACACTTATTCTTAATTATCACCTTATTCAACCGTTGATAATCAATACACATCCACATTGAGCCATCCTTCTTCTTCACAAGCAAGACAAGCGCACCCTAAGGTGAAACACTAGGTTTGAGAAATTCATTATCCAACAACTCCTATAACTAATTCTTCAGTTCCTTCAACTCTGCAGGGGCCATCCTATAAGAAGGAATAGAATTGGTCTTGGTACTCTGCTCAACATCAATAGCAAAATTAATATCTTAGTTTAGAGGTATACTAGGCAAGTCCATAGGGAATACATCCATAAACTCATAGACAACACAGGCAGAATCCAAGAAAGATGCGAAATAACAATGGTGTTACGAATATGATCCAAGAATTATAAACATCCTCTCTCAACCAATTTATGAGCTTAGATATAAGATATAATCCTCTTAGGACCCGAATGAAGTGCACCCTTCCAAGCTATCCTTGGCACACCTGGTGAAGCTAAAATCACAGTCATAATAATCCAGGACAATATGAAAGAAGCCAACCAATTCATACCGAAAATAACATCAAAATCGACTATATCTAACACAAGCAAGTCTACTAAAGTCTCACACCTGGTAAAAGTCCAACACAAGATTGGTGCACTCGATCCACCGCTAAAAAATCACCTACTAAGGTAGATACACAAATAGGCTTGGCAAGAGGCTCACTAACAGAAACAAAAACCCATAGCAAAATACACAGATGCATAGGAGAAAGTCAATCCGGGATCAAATGACATAGATGCAGGTTTGAAATAAATTGGGACAATACCTGAGATCATTGTATCTGAAGCCTCTGCCTCAGATCTAGCTAGTATAGCATAACAATATCCACAACCACCAACTGTCTGAGTGGCCCAACAATCACCACCGCGGGCTCCACCATCTATACCTCTTGATCCTCTGGTAGCACCCCTACCCCTCATAGTTGAAATAGAAGTAGCTTGAATCACCCAGTAGGGACAGTCCCTAGACACATAGCCAATCTCATCACACACATAGTAATCTCTACGACCAGTCTTAATAAGAAAAGGTCCAACAGGGCCCAAATGGCCACCCTGAACTTCTAAACTAGAAGATCCACCACTTGAATTCTATAAATCCACCACTGTCCTTCTATGGTATCCACGAGAACCTCTAAATTCTCTACCTCGAGAGATTTGACTCTTGAACTCACTAAAATATCACGCCTTCTTGGCGACTTCCTGAGATGCACTAAGAATTCCCTCTGTCATCTTAGCATGATACACAATACTATGAAAAAAAAGCCCTAAGCACAACCATCTGAGATGTATCCAACTAAAGGGAGACATCTAAACCCTTCATAAATATCTGAATCTTCTCAGACTCCGTGGAAATGCTATCCTAGGAATATTTGGATAGGGTATAAAAGCGTACCTCATACTTAATAACGGTTATGGAGCCTTGCTCTAAATGGTCAAACTAGTCCTGCATACGATCTCTTAAACTTAAAGGCATAAATCTCTCTAGGAAACCCTTGACAAACTGATCCAAAGTTATCTCAGGAGAATCGTGGGGTCTATAACTCACAAGTGGCCTCTACCAATATCTAGCACCATCTCTCAACTGATAGGCCATATAAGAAACACCATTCACACAGAAAGAGTGAAACACAACTCAAATGCCAGGTATGAAAGAACTTTTGTAATAACCTAAAAATATGATGAAATATGTTAAATTTGTAATTTTGTGTGATTTGACTATTGTACACCTTCCCATAGTTTCATTATGATATTTATGGGGTATGGGGGTGATTGAAATGGTGTTCGATGCATTTTGGTATCATTTATGCGATATTGTGGTTTTTGATGGCTTCGAGAGCCTTATTTTGGACTTATATAGATATCTTTTGATCCGTCCGATGGATGGCTAAACGGACTGTACCATCAGCTTTAGAATATATCAATTTTAGACTAGGTAGACTTTGGGTTTGGGTCCCGATTCACCCGAGCTCATTTCGACCTATTGGTTGGAAAGTTAGAAAATTGGAAATATGGGTGTGTACCCATATTTGATCGAAATAACCTTAGATGGAAAATCCAACTTCGCCAGTAGATCTGGAAAATTGATTTTAGGGTGTTAGCATATTTGGTATAATTTTACGGCTTTTATATCTTATTTCGATCCTCTATTTAAGAAATTGTAATTTTGAATTTTTGGGGTCAACTTTTTAAAAATGATGTTTTTTTGAAAATCCGACTTTGCCAACCTGTCCGAAACATCAAATTTAGTGTGGTTGCATAGTTCATTTTCATATATCAGACTCTGAATAAATTTCGGGCACCCCATCGAAGTCTGGATTGACTTAAAATATAGTTTTTCAGTTATATCTGTGCAGAAAAATCTGCAATAATAAATAGCTGTTTGGGCCTATTTTTGCTCATTTTTAATCTTACCTCCTGGAGATAAACCCTAAAATAGTGTGTGAGCGTAAAAGTGAAGCTTGTGGAATCTTGGATAGCTAGATTAATATCTATTTCTTCATTCTATTATGGATTTAAGGTAAGAATACACTCTTTTCTTAATAATTTCTTGATTAATTTCTCAAAATTCTAAAAATCTTAGGGCTTGATTTTATACTCAAACTTCAATCTTTTTCACTTGAATAATAATTTTATCTTATAATTACTAGTTTTTCATCAATTTAACCTTCAAAATAACTCTGATTCTTGATGTTAACTCGGATTTCAAAGATTTTACTCGGTAAAGCTCAAAAATGGGTTTTCTTCAATTTGAACCTCGTTTTTTATTTGATTTGACTTTGATTTTTAGCTATAGATTTATAGGAATATGGAAAACATGTTTTCTAAGTAAAGTTTTAATTTTTCCCTTCTTTTTTGAAAATCCATTTCGGGGGTCCGTTTTAACTCCGAATCAAAGTAGTTAATATGGGTATCGTTCGTTTTGTTTTCACGCGTAGATTTCACATTTGATATTTTTAGTGGAGTTTGATATTGTTTGTGGAAAGTAAGTTCATGGGTTCGAAGTGTATCTGTTTTGTAGAGAAATGACTTCCAATTTTTTCCCAAGTTCAAATACTTTTAAAAAAGTTTATAAACTCGAGAATAGAGTCGCCACTTAATTTATTTAGGAAAATCAAGAAAACCTTTTGAAATTACTTAAACGATCCAAAATAGAAAAATTATTTAAGTTTGAATCTGGGTAAGTGGTTCCTATTAATACTATTGGAAGGTTATTAAGGCACCAAGAGTATATGCTAACTTGCGGTAATCCGGACTATTTGAAAATAATTCTTCGACTAACTTGGAGAAAAGAAGTTGGTTTTTGAAAAGAAATTGACTACGAAAATATTTGCGCAAAGTCAATTTTTGGGCAACTTAGTGGGGAATTTAACTAGTTTCTAAGAAAGCTATAATCAAATAGCACAAAAAGGCAAAAGGGAGAATTATAAGACTTAGGCTCGTAGGCCCAAATCTCTGTCCTAATCTAATTGGTCTTTTGGCCCACCTGCACGTGTCCTAAACTATTCATTTGGGCTTTTAGCCCATCTTCACCTATCCTAATCTAGATCTTTGGGCTTTTGGCTCACAACCTGTTTCACCTGTATTAATTTACAACTTCGTCTTTGAGCCCAAATGAATGAACAAGTAGATAAATAAATAAATAAAGAATAAGACAATAATAAAAATTGAGACTTTTTAAGTCTTTTAGTGCCCTCATCAATGGATCGTATTGGCCCATTACAAAATGCAAGAGGAAAGGAATCCATTTGAACTCCAAAACAAATTCATGCAGAGAAAAAAAGAAAGAAAAAGAATTAATATAAGTTCAAAAATTCTACACTTAATAGATAAATGATGAGATAGTACAATAGTATTGTCAAACATAAGCGGTGATTCTGCAAATCGCTAGGTCACAAACATAACACACCACGATATGCCTTTCAAAAATAACACCAAATTCAGAGATATGGGCAACTCACTACTTCAAATTGAAAAATAATTTCACAGATCTTTAACAATAGTAACCATTCCTTCTCTACATAAAGGAAACAACTTTACATAGTAAAAGCAAACATATCCCTCAATGACAAATTTAAGCAAAGAATGAGCACATATTTTAATCATGCAAAGATCGAAACTTTATCCATCTAATTTTAAAAAAAGCAAAACAGGCAATAGTAACTATTATTTTTCAACATAACGGAAACAACTTTACAGGCTAAAAACAAATATATACGCTAACAATGAATTTAAACAAGGCATGAGTACGTTTTTAAGCAAAGATCGAAAGTTTATCCATAATAATCAAATAATAAGGCCAAAAGGCGAAACAATCAATATTAACTATTCTTTTCAACATAAAGGAAACAACTTTACATGCTAAAGACAAACATATCTACCAACAATGAATTTAAATAAGGCATGAGTACGTCTTTTAAGCAAAGATTAGAACTTTATCCATAATAATCAAAGAATAAGGCCAAAGAAACACGTTAAACTATTGTTAGCTCATTTTTATACCATGAACATAAATAGCCATAATATTGATACCACAACGTCCTATGACCTTCAAGACTGTCAACAACAAACAATCTCAGAAAAAAAATTACAACTATGAACTATGAAGAAGAAGATGAAGAAGAAAATGATAACAAAACTAAAAAGAGTAAGGTGTGTTTACCTTTTTTGGAGCAGCAAAATGGGACTTTAAGCTTTCTTTGGAGTCTTGATCACCATCAAAAAGCAATCTTTCAAGAACCCCGATTAGACTACCATTTGAAAAATTTTATTAAAGAAAAGAAATTTAACTCTTTGCTCAAAAGTTTTTCCCACTCTTTAAGACTTGATTTTCTACAGAAATAGTGGTAGTATTTATAGGAAACGATGGGAATTCAACACTTTTCATCCACCAATGTGGGAGAAAGAGTTTAGGGGTGTTTTGGAAATTTAAAATTGAGAAAAAAATTTGTTGGAGGATAAGGTGAGATGAAATTATACAATCTAGTACAAATTTTGAATTTCAAAAATAGAAAAAGAACAGGGTTGAGGGGGAATTGTACAATCTATTACAAACTTGAAATTCAAAATTTGAATTTCAAAAATGAAAAAGAATAAGGTTGAGGTGGAATTGTACAATCTAGTAAAAAAAATTTAATTTTATAAAGTGAAAAAAGACAAGGTTGAGGGGAAATTGTACAATCTAATACAAATTTGAAATTCAAAATTTGAATTTCAAAAATGAAAAAAATAAGGTTGAGGTGGAATTGTACAATCTAGTACAAATTTTGAATTTTAAAATTTGATTCAAAAATGGAAAAAGAATAAGATTGAAGTTGAATTGTATAATCTAATACAAATTTTGAATTGAAGTTGAATTGTATAATCTAATACAAATTTTGAAATTCAAATGGAAAAGAGGTTAATGTTGAGGTGAAACTGTACAATCTAGTGCTAATGTGAAATTTAAAAATGAAAAAGGGGTAAGGTTGGGTAGATTTAGGTCATTTTTTTTGGGATTTTAGGGTTATTTAAAATATAATCCCGATTGGGATATAAAATGTAGCCAATTTTATTTAATTTTGACCTAATTGAAAATCAATTGGCGGATTGCATTGCAATTATGGCCAACTTGATTTTAATTATGGCCAAATTTAATCGATTAGCTAAATTAAATTGAAATTCGATACGAATTAATACTTCATTTAATACCAAGTTTCTTGATTAGATAAAATCAAATAAATATTTCTCCAAAAAAATTATTTTTTAAAACAAATCATATATAAATCAAGATTTTACCCGTTTGAATTAATTTTCAACATAAGCCTTGATTAAAATCCAATATTTTATAAAATAAATATTTAAGCAATAAAAATATATAATTTTATTTAATTAAATATGATGATATATAATCGCTACTTAAAATGATAAAATTACTCAATTAAATACTTTGAAAAGCTTTTTTATTCGGATAAAATAAATATTGTAATTTTATTTGAAAATCAATGAAAATCAAGACTAAACTTACTCGTGGCCGGCAAAAATTAGGTGTCAACAACTACCTCTCCCTTTGGGTAGGGTGGATGCAAGTAATCCTGGGCATAGAGAGTTTGACGTTTCTAATTTTTGTCCGACCAAAAATTCATTTCTGAAAGAGGTTGGTTTTTGCATGAGTTTCGTAGAGTTATGGTCGGACCTCGATATTGAGTTTTCTACATATCTCAAGTTGCATGAGAATTCAAGTGGTTCATAAAGCTTGATTTTAAGCACGACCTTCAAGAAATTCACAAGCTATCCCAGTTTTAAAATTTTAGTAAAAATCAAAAAGCTGGAAAAGAGGAGGATTGGGGGGAGGTTGAAATGCAGTCGAGTTTTCTACATAGAGCCCAGCCTACAAATTCTTGAGACTCAGAGAATCAAACTGCTTGTAGTTTGACTCAATCGGTAGAAAATATAGTCTTTTATTTTAGCCAATCTTTGGTTTAGGATGAATGACAATTTTATTGAGTTGCTAAGAGGTTTGTAACCTCTTAACCATGAATGAGATCCTTCATATCCGTAGGCAAGAATTTACCTGGACATAATTTCCAAAGCTCTAAGTATGTTGTCACCCAAATTTGAAAGAAAAAGAAGGTTACCCTCGGTATGAGTTAAGAAATATCCCAAAAGTGAAGCTGAAACCATAATATCCCAGAACACTCACATGCCTTCTAATAGGGGTGTGGTTTGATGGTCGTGGAAATCATCCTTTAGCTCGCATCTAAAAAGTTTGACGTCCCTCCCTAGACTTTATCCCATTTTACTGCTAAGAAAAAGTTCCACGTTGTGCTGTGTCCTTTTTGGAGTCGTCCGTACCTATGATTTTGCATTGAGATTTCCATCCTCTTGAATTCTCTCAACAATATCTCAAATAATAATTGTTAGTGCTAAACATAATTCACAGAAGGGGTATATAGTTTTTACCATATCTCCACGTGATTTGTTGCCTAAAAAGCAAAATCATCCTCTCATGTACCTATCTGGAAGGAAATAACTTGCAATAACAGACACAGCAACCCTTTGGTTGTTGAATAATTAGCTTATTTGTCAATTGAATATGTCTTTAAAATAGGGTGGCCCTTTTGGACACGGATGATATTTTATGCAGAACGGTCCCTACAACCGTGTAATCTTATGCAGATGCGACAACCCTTTTGGTCACCTACAATGCTTATTGTATGTGGAATGATAACCTCTCTGGTTATTGTAATACCTCAAGAATCCCAACCGATGGTATAACAAATTTGGTATTTTTTTGATCAAATTTGATGTATATTAATACCTCAAATACGTCCTAGCTATTGGACAAATCAAAACATTCCTTAACGATTGCATTCTTGAGAAGGGAATTGCCATAGTCAACTTCAAATGAGCATATCTCCTATTCTACGAAGAATTTTTTATCTCATTATCCATCAAAATATAGATAATTAAATTATATTTCCAACGATACCAATTTCACCAAAATCCAGCGTCGGAGTAAAAAGTTATGGCCATTTTGCTGAGAGCTGCCCGAGCTATCCAGGAGCGACGGGGAAAATGATAGATCATCAAGTCAGCGACGGACCGTCACTTTGGCCGTTGCAAATAAACCAGTGAGACCATTTTCTGGCCCAAAAATGATGGTTGGAGTAACGGTTTGTCACCATATTGATGGTCTGTCACTCAGACCGTCAGTTTTGCTCGAAACAGCACTAAAACATCATTTTAAAGAGATTTTTTGATCTTTTTCCACCCTATTTACACCCAATCACATCAAATCAAAGCACATAACACCTCATTCATCCATAACATCAAAATTAGGGTTTCTTTCAAGATCAAAATCCAAGAACAAGATTCAAACCCTTCTTCAAGAATCTAAGATATTTAAGTTCTTCAGACTTAAGAACAACTTATTTTCTCAAGGGAGAAAAACCCTAGTCAAGAAATCAAGAAAAGTTATATCTCTTTCAAGATCAATCTTTAAGATTTGGGTTTTATTACTCCATGATTCATCTGAAGCTCCAAGAAAACTAGTTTATTGGGGATTCAATTTCAAGAAAGTTCCACCGTTAATCTTCAAGAATCTTCCATCCAAGGTATGTGTAGTATTCATCCATGGATTTATTTCATCCATGGAGATCAAGAATCAAGTTTTAAATCATGTATTTTGAATATTTTGTTGTGGGTTAATTGTAACCATGTGGTTGTTGTTGTATGATTCTCAAGTTAGAATCTTTATGTGATTTTATGAGGACATGTTAGCATATAAGTTGAAATCCAT
>NC_061119.1:153802571-153861302 GCF_002878395.1 Capsicum annuum | reverse complement strand
TTGAATTGATGATTATACCTATGCCCAAAATAGTGCATGTAAGGTATTTGATAAAATGCCTAAGAAACTATAAATCATGCAATATAGCTAAATTGTGACTAAGTTAAGGATTCATGATATGCCTCTATGTTCCAATGACTTCCATGTTGGTAATGTGTCTTGTAAATATTGTTGGATTGCTCATGAACTAGTCTTATGAGATTATGCTATCTTACTTGGAAATCCTACTTATGTACAAGATGTATGATAACCATGCACTCCATGAAATCCCCCAAGTTATGATATTATGGATTGTTGATGTTGATCTTGTATTCAAGAAAGTCATGTTTATCAGTTTCCTTCCATCGAGTCCTGGGGGTACTTGTACCTAAAAAATATAGTTGTATGCCTAGAGCCATGTCATGTTTTCATGATATTCTCAGTCAAGCCATGTTCAGTAGACTTCAGCCAGCCTCATGACTCAGGAAAACTCATGTAAATTCAGTATTAGCTCAGTCCTATTCAGTACTCAGTAACTTCAGTAATCTCAGTAATTCAGTACTCTTAGAAATCTCATGAAATCAATCCGTTAACAGATTCAACAGTATTTTATCAGTCAACAAAATTCAGTAAACTTAGTCCATGTTCAGTTCAGTTAAGTCATGTTCAATATCTATTCAGATGGGAGTAGGATTCAGCACCGAGTGAATCCAAGGATGGGAACTCACCTGTCAGATTAGGGTATGATTCTTAGGAGCAATCCTTGTGTTTCAGAACTACGTAGCCAGCGTAGGTTGAGACATCAATACCTATCAGTTGAGTGTAGATGATGTGGCTTAAATTTTCAGATTAGGGTCCCACCATTCTTATTAGAGTACCTGCCAGATTAGGGTACTCACAACTTGTCCTTACTAGTGACGCGGTATTGACACCCTTCCAGTCAGGGTAGAGATTGGACCCTAGCTCAGCTATAATAGCATATATGGGGCATGTCGGTTAGATAACTACTTCCCACAGTCTCAGTAAAGTTCTTCAAATTTTAGGACTGTCAGATACAGTCAACTCAAATTCAGTACAAAACTCAGCTAGTTCCATCAGATCCAGGACTGTCAGATATAGTCACTCATGTTATCAGTTATATTAGTTCTCAGATCTCATGTTATCAGAGCTATCAATTATCAGAACTTATGTAATCAGTCTTCAGCTTCAGGATTGTCAGATACAGTCAACTACACCAGTTCTTCATAATTAGAACTGTCAGACACAGTTATTCATGTATCAGTAATATAGCATTAGTCCCTCAATATCCAGTAATACAGTATCAGTTCCTCACCTATTAGTGACCCAGATATAAATATCAACAGTCTCAGTTATTTAGTATCCCAGTATTGGTTTCTCACTTATCAGTGACTCAAATATTAGTAAATCCATGTTATCAGTATACTCAGTAGTTAGAACTCGGTATTCAGTCCTATCACAATCATAGTTATAGTTACGTAGCCATGTATGTATTCTCATATTCATGTTAGTCAGACAGTTATTATTGTTCATGCATATAAACCCCATGCGTTTAGCATACCTCACTTGCATGCTAGTACATTTAAAGTACTGACGCATTCGCACTATGGTGTCTTATAACATAGGTTTAGAAGCATGAACTCTAGAGCATCAGCAGTAGATTCCAGTCTCAGCAGTCAGAGTTAGAAGTGAGTCCTCATCTTTCGAGGATATGATCATTTTATTACTATTTTAGTTTTTAGTTTATTTCAGTAGATGGAGTTAGTTGGGGACGTGTCCCATCAACTCCTTATTTAGACATTTTAGAGGCTTTCAGACTATAGTATGTTCAGACAGTCATTTCAGATTTGTTTTGGTTTTGCTATTCCATATTTTTAGTTATGTATTAGTATTGAACCTTATGGTCTTTCAGTTTATATTTCTGTATTTTTTAGTCTTTCATGCACTATACAGGTACAGATATCAGTCATGGGTTACCTTGTGGTCCTTCGGGGTTATGAACATCGTGTAGCATTTCGGTTCAAAAAAATTAAGGCGTTACAGTTATTGATAATGATTCTTTGTGTGTGACCTTAGGTAAGTCTTGCACATCTTTTGTATTGATACGACTAATAGATTTCCCTTGAATTGACAATCTTTGGATAATCTTGCGCATTACTTGATGTTGGATATGAGGTGACTTACAGATATCCTTTGAATTGCTAGCTTTTAGGTAATCCGACACATTATCCGACCTTGGATAAGAGATGGCTGACAGATATCCCTCTAATCTCTAGCTCTCAGCTATTTCTGCATATCATTTGACCTTAGATATAATATTACTTATAGATATCTCTCAAATTGGTAGTCTTTGGGTTATCCTGCACATTATCAACCTTGGATATGACGAGGCTTATAGAGGACCCTTGGACGTATCAATTTGATAATCTCACATATTCTTCGGTAAGGATTTAGTTGTGACTTATGGATAACCTTCAAACTATCAATATTTGGGTAACCTTGCACACTATCTGATTAGGATGTTATTGCCGCTTACGGATGAACTATGGACTATCAGCTCATAGGTAATCTTGCACACTATCCTATTTCAAATAATATGACTTATAGATGATCCTCAAATTTTTAATTTCTAGGAAATCTCATATGTCATCCATCTTTAGATAGCAACTTAAAGACTTCCCTTTGAATGATGTGCTTTTGATGCATTCAGATGATAATCCATGATAAGATATCCTCGACGCCAGCATATTCTATCTCGCATTTTAACAAATATTAAATGTTGATGATATCCTTGATGCCAGCATATGCTATCTAGTATGTTAATAGATATTAAATGCTAATGATAGCCTTGACGCCAGCGTATGCTATCTTGCGTGTCAATAGATATTAAATATTGATGATATCCTCGATGCCAGTGTATGATATCTCGTGTGTCAACAAATATTAAATGTTATTATATCCTTGATGCTAGCGTATGTTATCTCTCGTGTCAATGGATATTAAATGTTGATGATATCCTCGATGCTAGCATATGTTATCTTATGTGTCAACAGATATTAAATGCTGATGATATCCTCGATTCCAGTGTATGCTATCTCACGTGTCAACATATATTAAATGCTATGATATCCTCGACTCCAGCGTATGCTATCTCACGTGTCAACAAATATTAAATACTG
The DNA here is from genome assembly GCF_002878395.1 of Capsicum annuum. NCBI lineage: Eukaryota > Viridiplantae > Streptophyta > Magnoliopsida > Solanales > Solanaceae > Capsicum > Capsicum annuum. The sequence goes on along the minus strand of NC_061119.1, from coordinate 153,858,126 downwards.
ATGATATCCTCGATGCCAGTATATGCTATCTCATGTGTCAACAAATATTAAATATTAATGATATCATCAACTCCAGCGCATGCTATCTCACGTGTCAATGAATATTTAATGCAATGGCCCTCTTGGCAATGATATGCAATGGCTCTTTTGGCAATGAAATTAAATGGCCCTCTTGGCAATGAAATGATATGCAATTGTCCTCTCGGCAAAAAAATGAAATGCAATGGCCCTCTTGGCAATTAAATGAAATGTAATGGCCTTTTTGGCAATGAACTAAAATAAAATGCAATGGCCCTATTTGCAACGAAATGATACGTAATAGCCTTCTTGGAAATAAAATGAGATGCACTGGCCCTCTTGGTAATGAAATAAAATAGTCCTCTTGGCAATGAGATAAAATGACCCTCATGGCAATAAAATAAAATGCAATGGTCCTCTTGGCAATGAAATGAAATAAAATGGCCCTCTTGGCAATGAAATAAAATAAAATGGCCTTCTTGGCAATGAAATGATATGCAATGTCCCTCTTGGCAATGAAATGATTTGAAATGTCCCTCTTGGTAATGAAATTATATGAAATGGCCCTTTTGACAATAAAATAATATAAAGTGGACCTCTTGCCAATGAGTCCGTTTGTCTGAGTGTTTTGCTTTCTACATATACTTGTACTCAAGGTAGAAAGTTAGAAGACATAATGTTGCTCTCACTGGAGACCATAGTCAAGCTTCATAATAGTTTAAATGACTAATCCAAACAACTTATTCAGCTTATCATCTTCTTTCAGATAAGCATTTAAATGATAAATCCCTTGAATGTAAACAAATGGGAAAAAATCTCTCTTTAAGGGACTTCTTGAATACCATTTGTGTCGCCTCATTGAAAATCTGAGGATGACTTTTTTACTCTTCATTCTCTTGAGAAATCCTTTGATTATGGACTTATAGGGTCATCTCCTTTGACCATACCTGCACCCAAGGTAAATATTTAGTAGACACAAAGTCGCTTTTGCTAGCGACTATGTTTTTTGGAAAAATTTCAAATAAATAATTTATAAAGAAGATAAGGCATATTTTTTGTCCTTCAAGGTCTCAAGAAATGAGATAGACAATTCAAAAGGTCCTCGATAAATGGGGATTAAACTCGTCTTTAGGTCTACCCAAAAATACCATTCTTGACCATTATATGCTTTAGTGTGGCTCCCTACTTGCTTAGGGGTTTTTAAAAAAAGATTCCCATTTTTGTGTATTGATCCCTGCATTCGTAGAAAGATGATTAGTTTTGAGTGAAACTACTCTGTGTTGACCTCCTTCAATCCCTGATTTACACCTCGCTATCTTTTAGGTGCCCCATCATGTTGAGAATTCCACCTTGATTCCCCGTTCCAATAGATGCCTAGGCAATCACTAAGTAAATAGATTTGCGTAGAGTTTTGAAAGTAGTCTCAATTTTAGAAACTAGTTTTAAAAACTTCTGTAAAAGCTTTAGAAAATCTCTGCTAGTCATATCATTTACTAGCTCAACGAACATATTTCTCTTAGTTTATGACTATATCTAACATTTGATGGAGGATTTTCATTGATTCATTATATTCGTTGAGGCTTTCTACCAGGGGTTTTGTCATAGCCAGAGATTTAGTCTACCTAGACTTTGTTGCAGCTAGTGATTTCTAAAGCTTAATTTTGACCTCTGGTGTTGAGGGATTTGAAATATATTCCATTGTTTAGTGGAAATTTTGAGGTCCTCCTCAAAATTTTTGCCCCAGTTTAATATCGTTTGAGATGATCTCAGCTCGAGAAGATCAGAAGTCTTTATTGGTCTTCATTCTATTTATTGGATAAGGATCTTCCTCTTGTGATTTTTCAAGATTCCTTCTCTAAAATTCTACCCCAGTTTCTATTTCGTAGGGTTATATGATCGAGCTGTTGGGGCACCTACATATCCCATCAAAGTAAGAATTAGGTCAAATGTAGTTCAAGGCTACAGTAAGGATATATAGAAAAATCTGATGGGTTGACTGAAGCTGACATAGGGCGCCTACATATGTCATTCATGAGAATTCAGGTAATGATATAGTTCATACATAAAATAAAAGTATAAATTCTCCTAAGGGGTTGACCGAAGCCGACTGGGTAGCCTACATATCTCATTCTTGAGAATTCAGGTCATAATGTAGTTCATACATAAAAGGAAAGTATAAATTCTCCTAAGGGGTTGACTGAAGCTGACATAGGCATCCTAAGTATCCCTTTCTTAAGAATTCAGGTCAAACATACTTCATACATAAAGAAAAGGGAATCTTGGCAATTACACATTAGAAAAACAAATACTATCATAAAGGAGATTACAAATAAACCAAGGAAACAAAAACTAAAAATACCATTCAAAAATAATATCTCTTTACCGCATCAAAATTGATTGGTTTGGTCCACTCTTGACCATCCATCTTAGATAGAATCAGAGCTCCCCCGGATAGTACCTTGCTAACTATGTATGGTCCTTTCCAGTTCAGAGCGAACTTGCCTTTGTACTCTTCTTAGTGAGGAAATATGCATTTGAGAACCAATTGCTCAACTTCAAATGTTCGAGCTCTTACTTTTTTATTGAAGGCACAGATCATCCTATGTTGGTACAACTGACCATGATACATGACCACGATTCTCTTCTCATCAATCAACATGAGTTGTTCACAGCAAGTGCGAACCCATTCTTTTACTTAATCCGACTTCTTGAATAATCCTTATGGAAGGTATTTCAACCTCGGTAGGTATCACAATTTCATTCCTATAAACAAGTAGATAAGGGGTTGCTCTATTTGAGGTTCAAACTATTATGTGATACCCTATCAGAGCATAAGGCAATATCTCATGCCATGATCTATCATTTTCAACCTTTTTTCTCAAGATCTTCTTGATGTTCTTATTGGCGGCTTCCACGGCTCTATTCATCTGTGGACGACATGCGGTCGAGTTGCGATAAACAATCTTGAACTTGTCACAAATCTCACTCATCAAGTGACTGTTCAAGTATCCCCATTATCAGTAATGATTGATTTTGGCACTCTAAATTGGAAAATAAAGTTATTCTTGACAAAATCTTCAACCACCTTCTTGGTGATGACTTTATATGAAGCAGCTTCAACCTACTTAGTGAACCAATCAAAAACAATCAAAATAAATCTATGCCCATTCAACGTCGGTGGATCTATTGATCTGATAACATCCACACCCCAAGCTACGAAAGGCCAAGGTAAACTCATTGCATATAGCTCATGTGGAGGCATTCGAATCAAATCTTTGTGTATCTGGCATTTTAGGCACGTTTGCACATAGTTTCTACAATTATTTTTCATAGTCATCCAGAAATAACCAGTTCTCAGGATCTTTCTAGAAAGGTCAAACCCATTCATGTAGGGCCTACGAACTCCGACATGTACTTCCTTTTTTAATTTCGTGGCTTCCACGGCATCGACACATCTTGAGAATCCCAACTCTAGAGTCCTCCTAAAAAGGATGTCCCCACGCCAAAAATAATTCTTTGCCAAATGCCGAATTGTCTTTTTATGATTATTGTTGTCCTCTTTAGGATATATCTAGATTCTAAATACCTTTTGTTATCATAGTACCATGGCTTTCTGTCAGGCTCTTCTTCGATGTGTGCATAATGTACGGGTTGTTCCTTCAAGCTTATTTCCAAAGTATCAATGTAACTCTGATTTAGGTGCTGAATCATGGATGATATAGTAGATAAAGCATTAGCAAACTCATTTTGTATCCTCAGGATATGTCTAAAATCATCTTCCTTGAATCTTCCACACAAATCCTGCACCAGCTCTACATAAGGGTTAATCTTAGAGTTCTTTACAGCCCATTTCTCCCGTACCTGGTGAATCAACAATTCTGAGTCTCCGATGACTAGAAATTCATGAATACCCATATTAAGTGTTAAATTGAGGCCTAGGACTCATATTCATCCATGCAATTGGTACACGGGAAGCACAATTTAATGGTTACTGGATAGTGTTGGCCTGTTTCTAACACCAAAAATGCTCTGACTCGAAAGCCTTTGAAGTTGACCGCTCCATCAAAGAACAATCTCCATCTAGAGTACATCTCTGCAATGTCTTCTCCCACGAATAAATTTTCTCATCTAGGAAGTAATTTTGAAGTGGCTCGTACTCATTATAAATTAGATTCCCAGCTAAATGATCTGCTAAGGCTTGACCTTTGATTGCCTTTTAAGTCATAATATCGAACTCGCTCAGCAATATTTGCCACTTAGCTAACTTTCCTGTGGGCATGGATTTTTGAAATATATACTTCAATGGATTCATTTTGGAAATGAGATATGTTGTGTACGAGGATAGATAATGCCTCAATTTTTGCGCGGCTCAAGTCAAAGCACAACACATCCTTTATACAAGAGTGTAGCAAGCCTCATAAGGCATGAACTTTTTACTCAAGAAGTAGATTTCTTTTTCTTTCTTACCAGTCTTATTATGCTGTCGAGGATACACCCGAAAGCATATTTTGAGACTGATAGGTAAAGAAACTATGGACTTCTTTCCCGTGGTGGAACCAAAATAGGCGGAGCAGACAAATATTTCTTGATTCTATCAAAAACATTATGACATTCTTCAATCCACTCATTCAATGCATCTTTATTCAACGTCTTGAGAATTAGCTCACATATGACTGTTGATTGAGAAATAAACCTGCTAATATAATTCAAATGAACCAAAAAACTCATCACCTCTTTTATGATCCTTGGGAGCAGTAAATCCTGAATTGTTTTGATCTTGGATAGGTCTATCTCGATGCCCCTTCTGCTGACTATGAACCCCAATAATTTTCCAACTGGCACACCGAAAGCACACTTAGCATGATTCAACTTCAAGTTGTACTTCTTAGTCTATTGATGAATTTTTTCAGATGGGTCAGATGATTCGAACTCTTATGGGATTTGATAATTCATCATCTATGTACATCTCAATCTCTTTATGAATCATATCATGAAAAATCATCTTTATATCCCTCATGTATGTTGCACCTGCATTCTTAAGACCAAACGGTATCACCCTATAATGATAGACACCCCAGGGCGTAATGAAAGCTGTCTTTTCTACATCTTCCTCATCCCTTAATATCTAATGATACCCAATGAAATAATCTGCAAAAGACTGAATTTCATGCTTTACAAAATTATTGGTGATGATGTGGATGTTGGGTAGCAAAAATTTATCTTTAGGATTGGCTCTATTCAAATCTCTGTAATCAACACAAATTAGGATCTTGCCATCCTTTTTTTGGTACTGGGACAATATTGGCTATCCCTGTTCGATATTTTGTGACCTCCACAACCTTAGATTGAATTTACTTTGTCACTTCCTCCTTGATGTTCAAACTTAAGTCCAACTTGAATTTTTGTATTTTTTTGCATAACTGGTTTAAACTCGAGATTGATTGGTAACTTATGTGACACTATATTAGTGATTAACCCCAGCATATCATTGTAGTACCAAGAAAATATATCAATGTACTCCCGCGCAAGGAAATGAGTTCCCTTTTTTGTGCTTCTTCTAAGTGAACACTAACACTTGTCTCTTTAGTTTTATCGCGGTCACCCAGGTTGACTATTTCAGTTTCCTCTAGGTTGGGCTTCTCCCAGTTTTCAAATTCTTCTATGTCTTTCACTAACCGCTCCTCATCATATTCTTTCAATTCATCATTATTTATTTTTCTTCGTTCGTCTAACCGTTGATATGACATGACAATGGTAGGTTTTAAATTACTGTTACACAACGTGCAATGAGTCATGAGTGGAGTGGAGGTCCAATTCAATAATGTTTCCTCCAAATCATCTTCCATAATACCGGTTGCCTTGAAAAATTCTTCCATGTTAACACCATATTTTCCCTATTGCATCTTCTAGACCATTACTTATAGGTTTTGAAAAAATGGCTGGTAGAGTCCAACCTTACTACTAATCATTTTTTCTTTCCTGTAACAAAGTTATAGTCAAGAGAGGAATCTTTATTCACTTTGATCTAATAAAGTAGGGTCATTTTATGTCAACACAGAGTAGTTTCTATTACCTCTAAAGTAAAAAACAACACAAAGGTTGATATGTTAGATTTCGTTAGTAATAAGCAAATCAAGATGATAAGGCGGAAAGTAAACACATAAAGTTATTTCTTATTTCATACTAATTGGTCCATGAAGTAATGATAACTCGAGAATTTCAATGAACGAGATTTTTCTCAATGATATGGATAAGTGGAATTTATCAGGAAGGTTCAATTCTTCTTATTTCTTACCTTATTTCTTCTTTCAAGAAAGTGGAGGACAACAGAGTTTTTGAAGATAGGGGTCGGGCCGAAAGGCTACCTACGTATCTCATAGAGGAAAAATCAGGCCCTACGTAGTTCAAACCTATAATGACTTCTTCTACTCTATAGTCAACTTTTCTAAAATGGTAGTGAGTATTTTGGAAGTTTTAAGAATGACTGCGGACTTTTCTGAGAGACTTGGAATATATTTGGTCAGACTTTTGTATAGTGGGGTATATTTCTGCCTGGACATGCTCTATGAAAAATGAGATTGGATCAATTTTCCTTTGATTTGAATCAAACATAACACGTATAAACACATAAAAAGTTATACCACTCAAGCATATTATAATAAATGCACATCCTAATTGGGTGACCCTTTTGAGCCAAGGGTTGGCCTAACACATTTGAAGAAAGTATATGCTTTTTAAAACCAATTCGTTATCTCCCAAAACTTCCATAAGTATATAAAAGGCATACATGCTTTCAAAATTTTCACAAAAGGGATACAATCTTTAGGGAAAGGGAGAATAACATGATAAAAAAACCAATGTCTCACGTAGGGGATAGTAGCTCTTGGATCGGCCTTTGCCCTCTTAGCTTTGTCCATTTCATGTCATATGCGACATTGGTTAATGATCAAGTAATTTCCTTATAACTGTGCTCTATACTCATAGGACATTAGTCTAGGAAATCATGTAATTGTCCAAATCAATCAATCATCAACCTCATTCCTAGCTCGCTTCAATTTTTCCCTCAATTGGTATATGTTTGAGACATTCTTACACGAAAGTAAGCAAAGCAAGCCTTCCCCTTATCCCAAAGGATAATGGATTGGATTAACTAACATATATTTCTTCAATACATAAATATGATTCTTCTTTAATTGACTCATGGCCAATTGATGCAGGGCAGGTTTTCTAATGGGCCCAATAACCCTTCGGGTATTGGGTCATCCTAGGATCATACCTAAAATAGGGTTTTGGTTTAGCTCTATCCTGGGTGTCTAGAGTGGGTTTAGACATAGGTTCCCAAACGGACAACTTGGGTTTGGAAATATGAACAACCTCCAACCACCTAACGTATCGGTAAATCTTCGTATTCTTAACACTTGATTTGGAGTTAATTAATAGAGGCCAGGACATCCATAAAATCCCACAATAGTTTAATAATCATCATGCAGGATTATGACATAAAATGCAATAGTTAAATTTTGCACAATTTAAACATATAAGCACATAAATAATTTAATAATTAGACAAAGAACCTAATTCAAATATTTAGTTAGAACCTGCTTAAAGTTCCCCAGAAGAGTCGCCATTTCTGTTTTGTGGAGAAATGACTTCCGAGCTTTTCACAAATTCAAATACTTTCAAAAAAGTTTTTAAACTCGAGAATAGAGTCGCCACTTAATTTATTTAGGAGAATCAAGAAAAACTTTTGAAATTACTTAAATGATCCAAAATAGAAAAATTATTTAAGTTTGAAATTTAGAGTAAGTGGTTCCTATTAATACTCTTGAAAGGTTATTAAGGCACCAAGAGATCGCTAACTTGCAGTTATCCGGACTAAAAAATAATTCTTTGACTAACACGGAGAAAATAAGTTGGTTTTTGAAAAGAAATTGATTAAGAAAATATTTGCACAAAATTAATTTTTGGGCAACTTAGTGGGGAATTTAACTAGTTCTAAGAAAGCTAATATCAAATACCACGAAAAGAAAAAAGGGAGAATTATAAGACTTAGGCTCGTAAGCCCAAATTACTGTCCTAATCTAATTGGATTTTTGGCCAACCTACACCTGTCCTAAACAATTCATTTGGGCTTTTAGCCCATCTTCACCTATCCTAATCAAGATCTTTGGGCTTTTGGCCCACAATCTGCTTCACCTGTATTAATTTACAACTTTGGCTTTGAGGCCCAAATGAATGAACAAGTAGATAAATAGATAATTAAAGAAAAATTAGACAATAATAAAAATCAAGACTTTTCAAGTTTCTTAGTGATCTCATCAATGGGATTTGACCAATTTTCCTTCTTCTTCCATCTTCTTGCACCCACACGCCATATAGTCTATCTTGGTTTTAAACTTTGGACTTGAATTGAAGAGGTGGGCCCTATTGGCTCATTACTAAATGCAAGAGGAAAAGAGTTCATTTGGACTCCAAAACAGATTCATGCAGAGAAAAAGAAAAAGGAAAAGAATATTCAAAAATTCTATACTTAATAGATAAATGATGAGATGGTAAAATAGTATTGTCAAGCATAAGCGGTGATTCTGCAAATTGCTAGGCCACAAACATAACGCACCACAATATGCCTTTCAAAAATAACACCAAATTCAAGATATGGGAAACTCCCAACTTCAAACTGAGAAATAATTTCACAGATCCTCAACAATAGAAACCATTCTTTTTCTATATAAAGGAAACAACTTTACATAGTAAAAGCAAACATACCCACCAATGACGAATTTAATCAAAGCATGAGCACACATTTTAATCAAGAAAAGATCGAAACTTTATCCATCTAATTTAAAAAAAGACAAAACAAACAATAGTAACTATTTTTTTCAACATAAAGGAAACAACTTTACATGTTAAAAACAAACATATCCGCCAAGAATGAATTTAAACAAGAAATAAGTGCATTTTTTAAGCAAAGATCAAAACTTTATCAAAAAATATAGCCAAAAGGCGAAACAATCAATATTAACTATTCTTTTCAACATAAAGAAAACAACTTTACATGCTAAAAATAAATATATCCGCCAACAATAAATTTAAACAAGGCATTAGTACGTTTTTTAAGCAAAGATGGAAAGTTTATCCATAATAATAAAAGAATAAGGCCAAAGGGTGAAACAATCAATATTAATTATTCTTTTCAACATAAAGGAAAAAAATTTATATGCTAAAAACAAACATATCCTCCAACAATGAATTTAAACAAGACATACATACGTCTTTTACGACTGTCTACAACAAACAATCCCAACAAATAAAATTACAACTATGAACTATGAAGAAGGAGATAAAGAAAAAATGATAACAAAACTAAAAAGAGAAAGGTGTGTTTACCTTTGTCGGAGTAGCAAAATGGGACTTTAAGATTTTTTCGGAGTCTTGATCACCACCAAAAAGTAATTTTTTTAGAACCCCGATCAGACTACCGCTTGAAAATTTTTACTAAAGAAAAGAAATTTAACTCTTTGCTCAAAAGTTTTTTTCACTCTTTGAGACTTGGTTTTCTACCAAAATAGTGGTAGTATTTATAGGAAATGATGGGGGTTCAATACTTTTCATCCACCAATGTAGGAAAAAGAGTTTAAGGGTGTTTTGAGAATTTAAAATTGAGAAAAAGGTTTGTTGGAGGATAAGGTGAGATGGAATTGTACAATCTAGTACAAATTTGGAATTTCAAAAATGAATAAAGGACAAGGTTGAGGGAGAATTGTACAATCTAGTACAAATTTGAAATTCAAAATTTGAATTTCAAAAATGAAAAGAATAAGGTTACGATGGAAGTGTATAATCTAGTACAAAATTTTTAATTTCAAAAATGGAAAAAAAGGCAAGGTTGAGGAGAAATTAAACAATCTAGAACAAATTTAAAATTCAAAATTTGAATTTCAAAAATGGAAAAAGAATAAGGTTGAGGTGGAATTGTACAATCTAGTACAAATTTTGAATTTCAAGATTTGAATTTCAAAAATGAAAGAAGAATAAGATTGAGGTGGAATTGTACAATCCAGTACAAATTTTGAAATTCAAATGGAAAAGAGGTTAATGTTGAGGTAAAATTGTACAATCTAGTACAAATTTGAAATTTAAAAATGAAAAAGGGATAAGGTTGGGTAGATTTAGGTTATTTTTTGGGATTTTGAAGTTATTTAAAATATAACCCCTATTGGAATTTAAAATTTAGCCAATTTTATTTAATTTTAAACAAATTGAAAATCAATTGGCGGATTGCATTGCAATTATAGCCAACTTGATTTTAATTATGGCCAAATTTAATCGATTAGCTAAATTAAATTGAAATTCGATACGAATTAATACTTTCTTTAATACCAAGCTTCTTGATTAGATAAAATCAAATAAATATTTTTCCAAAAAAATTTTTTTGAGAAAATGCTCAGGAAAATATCTGAACTTTGATCGGATTTCTAGTTGAGCATACTAAACTTTGCATGGGTCCTATTACCCCCTAGACTTTTTTTGGTATTTTAATGGCATATATCTGTCCACTTAGACAAGTGTGTGTAATCACGTCCCTTGAGCACGTGAGAGTGATTAAAAAATGTTATAAAACTACTTTTTTCACATAACCCTTCAATTTTCTGATTTTTAGTAATTTTATGTTTTTTATTTATTTTTTTATTTGCTTTCTCTTCTCTCTTTTTTGTTTTTTCTCTTCAAAACTGGAGTCTTCAACAAAACACCATGATTTCTCCATTGTTGAATTGAAATTGAACACAATTTCATCACACATACACACCCAAATGGGTCATCTTCAACACACCCAATTCAATTACATCAATTAGATTTAATTTTAACACACACGGAGAGACCCTAAATGGGTCATCTTTAATTCCATAAAAATGGCAAAATTTAACCCAGCATTGCCACCACCAACCAACCACCATTACTGCCGGCAACCACCACCACCTCAGCCCCCAGCTAAGGGGGAGAAAAGAAAAAATTCAGACCCGCATTTGGTTCGAGCCAAGGTCGTAACAAAGAATTTTTGGTCATATCCATTGGTCTCGCTATTACGGTTGCTCTGGAAAAGATGACTATGTACCTTCCCTTTACTAGTTATCATACCAATTAGTAGAACCTGTAATTTTTTTGAAGAAAGTTTTCGATTGAATAAAATTATTGAAGAAAGTTTTAGATTTGAATTTGAAATTTGGGGAAAAAATTTCTTAAAAAAAATAGTATGAACTAAATAAATTTGGAGTCGCAATGAATTTACTGGCAAGGCAGAACATGACATTTCAAGATTGATCGAAGTACCTTTGATAGAACAAGATTTTGGTGAAAAAATGGTGAAAAATGATGAAAAGTGATAAGAAAGGGCTTGGAATTTGGAATTGACTCACTAGAATCATTTGGACTTTGATTTGTAGGAGGAATTTGAGTTGTGGAATCTTTAATATAGTTGTAATGGTGAAAAAATGTTGAAAAGTGATAAAATGGAGAAGAAAGAGCGCACGTATTACACTTCCGGCCATCAAAACTTGGTATAGCATTTCGGGTGGGAGGGATTAAATCCACTTTAAAAAAGTTTGGGAGGGGAGGTTAATTCCAACTAAAAAGGTCTAGGTGGGTAATAGGACCCCCGCAAAGTTCAGTATGCTCAACTGAAAATTCAAGCAAAGTTCAGGTATTTTTCTGAGTATTTTCCCATTTGTATTGAGAATAAATCATATTTAAATAAAGATTTTACCCATTTGAATTAATTTCCAACATAATCTTTGATTAAAATTCAATATTCCGTAAAATAAATATTTAAGTAATAAAATTATATAATTTCATATAATTAAATATGATGATAAATAATCGCTACTTAAAATGAAAATTACTCAAATAAATAATTTAAAAATAATTTTTATTCGGATAAAATAAATATTGTAATTTTATTTGAAAATCAAAGAAAATTGAGATAAAACTTAGTTGTGGAGGAAAAAAATTAGGTGTCAATAGTAGTAGGCCGACTTCGACATTCGAGGTAGGTTATGGCTTAACCTTTTCAGACTGGGATGGATAGTAAATGATGGTATAAAATATATGTTAACTGTGGAAACTAATCATGAAAAATATCTATCTATGTGTTGTGCCTGTGTGGGGACCTATATGTGATGTAATTATTAAAATTAAGATATTATATAATATGTGTGATCGTGTGGGGTCCTTTGTGATATTGATGGCCTTGAATACATGTGAATAATTGTATTGTGTTGTTAAAATGCTTAATGTAGTACTATTGGTGTATTATGATTATATTCATACTTTATTGACATATGAGACATGTGGAAATTAATGGATGAAACGAAAATAATGAGTGGATATTGGCTCTCGTAGTTGTGGAAATATATCATTGTGGTTGGTTGTGGAAATATATCATGTCGTTGGTTGTGGAAATATATCATGTGTTTGGTTGTGGAAATACTCATTGTGATTGGTTATAAGCATTACATTTTCATATCATACTCATTCATAAAACATTGGTACCACCGTAGCAACATTTGAGAAACACTGGCAACACCTGATAACACCTTTTCGAGAGATATACCAAAAAGAATATATGATATATGTGGATTGTAACGGGTTAATGAACCCCCATGGGTCTTGTGTTGGGAGGCTTGCCTCCGTAGGTGTATATGGGAATTGTGCGATGATCCCGGAGGTTGTGCGATGACCTCGTGCAACATCATCATATACATTGCACTTACTTTATTGTGTTTATATTGTGTTGTATTGCCATATTAACTTTCCATTTATGTAATTGTCTTATCTTCTTTTACTTGTATTTGATGATCTTGTGTATGCATGTTCACTCTTGTTCTACTTATATGTGATATAATGCATACTTGTGTTCTATCTTATTGTGATGTTACAATATATGTGATATATTATAAGTGTTAGTGCAAGAGGTGTGCTCTACCATTGTGGGATATTTTCTGATTGCAGGTGACGTGCCCTTAGTGTATATTTTGTATGCTTTATTTACTATTTTTCTTGGTCATCCTTTGATACCTACTGAGTACAAGTGAACTGTACTCATGCCTACTGTGCCCTATTGGTGCATTCCTAGCTCGAGTGTGCCTCAGCTTGCTTAAGTCGGGCAATTGTTGGAGCTTCCAAGGTAGCGGTGGTACATTCATGCATTCGAAGTTCACCTCTATCTTTCTATAAAATTTATCTTTTTATTAGTATTCAGAGACAAATATTATTCCATTGTAGTTATTTTTCCGATGTATTTGACTCTTAGATTGTATTAGTAGTTCTTACACTATTTGACACCTGGTTTTAGGCATGATTGGTATTTTGGATAAGTTTTTTCTGCATTGTTGTGATTACTTGTACGATTTGGCTTTATTTTAGTAGCCTTACCTTGGGTATTTCTTTCTTTTGCTTTTTCTTTTTGTATCAGTTTGTCAAGGTATGGTGCAACAAGTGCCATCATGACCCTTGTTTTGGGGTCGTGACAAATTAGAATCAGAGCATCCAGGTTCATTGGTCTCAATGGTGAAAGAACGGGACCAGTGCGTATACGTCCGTATCTATCTTTGAGAGGCTATAGGATGTCTTTAGGAAACTTCTCTTATTTTATTCTTTATTGTGCAAAGTTCTTCCAAACCTTGTGTTATGAGCTTTACTTTACTGTTTCTGCGAATGATGTGGCTTATACTACATCTTATCAGTTGAGAGATGCAATAAGAGATTAGTAAAGATTGCTTGTCAGTTATAGAACCTGTGATTCTCCTGACATAACTTGGGATCAGTTCATCGAGGCTTTCTTAGAGAAATTTATGCCTTTCAGTTTGAGAGATCGTATGCAGGATGAGTTTCATCATTTGGAGCAGGGCTCCTAATAGTTGCTGAGTATGAGGCACACTTCTCTGCCCTATCCAAATATTCCTAAGATAGCATTTCTACCAAGTCTGAAAAGATTCAAAAGTTTGTAAAGGGATTAGATGGCTTTCTTTAGTTAGATACATCTTAGATAGTTGTGTTTGGGGTTTCTTTTTACAGTATTGTAGATCATGCTAAGATAACAGAGGGTATTCTTAGTGCATCTTAGAGAGGCGCCAAAAAGGCGTGATGTTTTGGTGAGTTTAAGAGTCAGGCCTCTCGTGGCAAAAATTCTTAGAGGTTCTCGTGGATACTATGGTAAGCCAGTGTAGGCGGCTTTATAGAATTAAGGTGGTGGACCTTCTAGTTCATCACTTCAAGGTGGTTGTTCGGGCTCAATTATACCTTTTCCTGTTAAGACTAGTCATAGAGATTGCTATGTCCAGGGACTATCCCCGCTGGGTGATTTGGGCTACTCTTATTTTATTTGTGAAGGGTAGGGACAGATTAACTTTATCCTATGTGTCTGTGTATTTTTCTTTGGGTTTTGACTCTATTAGTGATCTTTTTGCCATGCCTATTCGTGTATCTACCCCGGTAGGTGATTCTTTAATGGTGGATTGGGTGCACCGATCTTGTGTTATGACTTTTGCTGGGTGTGAGACTTTGGTAGAATTGCTTGTGTTGGATATGATCGATTTTCATGTTATTTTAGGTATGTATTGGTTGGATCCTTATTATGTTATCCTCGATTGTTATGTCAAGACAGTGACTTTAGCTTTACTAGGTGTGCCAAGGATAACATGGAAGGGTGCACTTCATTCGGGTCCCAAGAGGGTCATATCTTATATTCAGGATCACAAATTAGTTGAGAGAAGGTGTTTATCTTACTTAGCTCATATTCGTGATACTAGAGTTGTATTGCCTCCTTCCTTAGATTGTGTCTGTGTTGTCCGTGACTTTATGGATGTGTTCCCTACAGACTTGTCTGGTATGCCTCCAGATCGTGATATTGATTTGTTATTGATGTTGAGCTAGGCACTAAGCCCATTTCTATTCCTCCTTATAAGATGGCCCCAACAGAGTTGAAGGAACTGAAGGATCGGTTGCAGGAGTTGTTAAATAAGGGATTTATCCGACCTAGTATTTTACCTTGGGGTGCGCCTATCTTTTTTGTAAAGAAAAAGATGGTTCTATGCAGATGTGTATTGATTATCTATAGTTGAATAAGGTGAAGGTTAAGAATAAGTATCTTCTTTCTTCCATTGATGATTTATTTGATCAGATTCATGGTGCTGCAGTGTTTTCAAAGATTGATTTGAGGTCCGGTTATCATCAGTTGAGGATTAGAGCTTCAGATATTTTGAAGATAACTTTTCAAACTTGATATGGTCATTACGAGTTCTTGGTCATGCCTTTTGGGTTGACCAGTACCCCTACTGCATTCATGGAGTTAATGAATCAGGTGTTTTGACCATATCTCAACTACTTTGTTATTGTGTTTATTTATGATATCTTGGTTTATTCCAAGAGTGAAGTTGATCATGAGAAGAATTCATGGATTGTGCTTTAGAGATTGAGGGATGAGAAGTTGTATGCCATGTTTTCTAAGTTCAAGTTTTTGCTGGAGTCTTTTTCTTTCTTGGGTCATGTGGTGACTAAGGAGGGTGTTATAATTGATCCAACATAGATTGTCCCAGTTCATGATTAGGGTAGACCTACTTCGCCTATCAAGATTTAGAGTTTTGTTGGCTTTGTAAGTTATTATCTGTATTTTGCTGAGGGTTTTTCATCCATTGCAACTCTGTTGATCAAGTTAACCCAAAAGAAGATTTCCTTCCAGTGGTCTGATGCTTGTAAAGTGAGCTTCCAAAAGCTCAAGAATTTATTGACTTCAGCTCCTATCTTGACTTTTTTTAAGGAGGGCATAGGTTTTACCATCTTTTGTAATACTTCAGGTGTTGGGTTAGGTGTTGGGTTGATGCAGGAGGGCAAGGTGATTACTTATGTGTCTTGTCAGTTAAAACCTCGTGAGAGGAATTATCCTACCCATCATTTGGAGTTGTGCGAAGTCATGTTCGCCTTGAAGTTATGAAGGCACTACTTGTATGGAGTACGTTATGAGATCTTCTCAGATAATTGTAGCCTTCAGTACTTCTTCACCCAATGAGATCTTAATATAAGGTAGCACCGTTGTCTTGAGTTGCTTAAGGATTATGACTTGACTATTCTCTACCATCCGAGCAAGGCTAATATAGTTCCAGATGTCTTGAGCTGAAAGTCGACTAGCATGGGTAGTTTAACGCATCTTTTGACCCAGGAGAGGCCTTTACCCTTAGAGGTTCAGTCTTTAGCTAACCAAATGGTTAGGCTTGATATTTTGATACTTGGGCATGTTTTGAATTTTGTGGAGGCTAGATCTTCTTTGATGGAGCAAATTCGAGCTCATTAGTTTGATGATGTTTGATTGAGGTTGAGTGGGGAGGCTAAGGAAACCTCACTTGATTCAAATAAATTTTTGAGAATTAAGGGGCGAGTTCATGTGCCGAGAATAGGTGATTGGATTAGGTTGATCTTGGAGGAGGCCCATTGTTCCAGATATTCTATCCATCCAGGTGCGACTAAGATGTATCATAATGTAAGGCAGCACTACTGGTGAGGTGATATGAGGTGAGATATAGCAAATTTTATGGCTCGTTGCCTACGTTGTCAGCAGGTGAAGGCCGAGCATATGAGACCTGATGGTTTGCTTCATAGGTTATCCATTCTCGGGTGGAAGTGGGAACGAATCACCAT
Organism: Capsicum annuum; assembly: GCF_002878395.1. Classification (NCBI taxonomy): domain Eukaryota; kingdom Viridiplantae; phylum Streptophyta; class Magnoliopsida; order Solanales; family Solanaceae; genus Capsicum; species Capsicum annuum. The sequence continues at coordinate 153,841,422 of NC_061119.1, read as the reverse complement.
GGACTTTGTGACTGATTTGCCGCATACATCTCATGGTTCTGATAGTGTTTGGGTCATCGTGGATCGATTGACCAAGTCAGCTCATTTTATTCTGGTTCAGGTCTCATTTAGTGTTGAGAGGTTGGCCCGTATCTACATTCATGAGATTATATGTCTTCATGGTGTGTCGATGTCCATTATTTCAGATCGAGGTCCTGTGTTCACATATCACTTTTGAAAGATTTTTCAAGATGAGTTAGGTACTCGGGTTGATCTTAGCATAACGTTTCACCCCCAGACTGATGGCCAATTTGAGCAAACGATCCAAGTTTTGGAAGATATGCTCTGCGCATGCGTGATGGATTTTGGTGGCCTGTGGGAGCAATATTTTTCTTTACCATAGTTTGCATATAATAATTGCTACCATTCCAGTATTGATATGGCTCCTTTTGAGGCTTTATCGCTCCCCAGTAGGTTAGTTTGATATTTCAGAGGTGAGACCTTGAGGTACGGACTTGCTTCGTGAGTCTTTGGATAGAGTACAGATCATTAAGGATAGACTTAGAGCGGCTCAGAGTAGGCAGAAGTGCTATGCTAATCGTAGACTTTGTGCCTTGAGATTTGGTGTTGGTGATCGTGTCTTCCTTCTAGTTTTACCTATGAAGAGTGTGATAAGGTTTGGAAAGAGGGGCAAGCTTAGCCCCAGGTATATTGGTCCATTTGAGATTCTTCAGGCTATTGGTGATGTGTCTTATGAGCTCGCATTACCCCTTGATTTATTAGATGTTCATCTAGTTTTTCTTGTTTCTATGCTTCTCCGCTATATTCTTGATAAGTCTCATGTCATTTGTTGGTAGTCGGTTCAGTTAGATGAGTGATTGTCTTTTGTTGAGGATCCAGTCTTTATTTTAGCTAGGGATGTTAGGCAGTTGTGCTCTAGAGTTATCTATATAGTTAAGGTTCAGTGGCGACATCGACCTGTATACGAGGATACTTGGGAGGTCGGGTCTGATATATGTAGTTCTTATCCTCAGCTCTTCATTGATTCAAGTATTTCTTTGTATTAGTTCGAGGACGAACTGAATTTTTAGTAGTGGATGATGTAACGACCTAAAAATTAAACGAAATATGTGAAATTTGTGATTTTGTGTGATTTGACTGTTTTATCCCTCAGTAGTTTTATTATGGTATTTCTAAGGTGTGGGGTTGATTGGCATGATTTTCGATGCATTTTAGTATCATTAATGCTATATTGTGGTTTTTGATGGCTTCAAGAGCCTTATTTTGGACTTATGTGGATATCTTTTAATCCGTACGATTGATGGCTGAACGGACTATCCAGCAGCTCTGGAATATTGATTTTGTCTAGGTATACCTTTGGTTCAGGTCCCGGTACACCCAAGCTCATTTTGACCTATTTGTCGAAAAGTTGGAAAATTAGAAATATGGGTGTGGGACCCACATTTGACCGAAAGAACCTCAGATGGAAAATTCAACTTTTTCAATAGATCTAGAATGTTGATTTTAGGGTGTTAACATGTTTGGTATGATTTTATGGCTTTTAAATCTCATTTTGATCCTCGGTTTGAAAATTTGTAATTTCGGGTTTTGGGGGTCAACTTTTTGAAAATGATTTTTTTTCGAAAATCCGACTTCGCAAACACATCCAAAATGTTGAATTTTGTATGGTTGCATAGTTCATTTGTATATATAGACTCCGAACGAATTTCGAACACCCCATTGAAGACCAGATTTACTTTAAAAAATAGCTTTTTCAGCTAAATCTATTCAAAAAAATCTGCTATAATAAATAGCAGTTTTGGCCTATTTTTGCTCATTTTTCATCTTACCTCTTGAGAGTTAAACCCTAAAATAGTGTGAGAGCTTAAAAGCGAAGTTTGTGGAAGTTTGGATAGCTAGATTAACATCTATTTCTTGATTCTATTACAGATTTAAGGTAAGAATTCACCCCTTTCTTGATAATTTATTGATTAACTTCTCAAAATCCCAAAACTTTTAGGGCTTGATTTTGAATCTAAACTTCAATCATTTTCACTTGAATAGTATTTTTATCTTATAATTACTAGTTTTTCATCAATTTAACGTTCAAAACAACTTCGATTTTTTATTTTAACCCGGATTTCAAAGATTTTACCCGGTAAAGCTCAAAAGTGGTTTTTCTTCAATTTGAACCTCATTTTTTACTTGATTTAACTTGAGTTTTCAGCTGTAGATACATAAAAATATGGAAAATATATTTTTGAAGTAAAGTTCTGATTTTGCTCTTCTTTGTTAGAAACTTATTTTGGGGGTCTCTTTTGACCCCAAACCAAAAGTAGTCAATATGGGTGTCGCTGATTTTATTTTGACGCATACATTTCATATTTGACATTTTTATTGGAGTTCGGGTTAATTCATGGAAAGTAAGGTCATAGGTTTGAAGTGTAGCGAACCGGTTTCGGCATTCGAGGTAGGTTATGGCTGAACTCTTTCAGACTGGGTTGGGTAGTAAATGATGGTTCAAAATGCATGTTAAGGGAGAGAACTAATCATAAAAAATATCTATCTATGTATTGTGCCTGTGTGGGGGCCTGTATGTGATATAATTTTTGAAATTGAGATATTATGTGATATGTGTGACCGTGTGGAGTCCTATGAGATATTAATATCCTTGAATACATGTGAATAATTGTATTGAGTTGTTAAAATGCTTAATATGGTATCATTGGTGTATTGTGATATATTCATACTTTATTAGCATATGAGATATGTGGAAATTCATGAATGAAACGAAAATAATGTGTGGATATTGGCTCACGTGGTTGTGGAAATATATCATTATGGTTGGTTATGAAAATATATCATGTGGTTGGTTGTGGAAATACTCATTGTGGTTGGCTGTGACCATTACATCTTCATATCATACTCATCCATGAAACATTGATACCACCGTTGGAGCATCTGAGAAACACTGGCAACACCAGATAACACCTTTCCGAGGGATGTGCCAGAAAGAAGATATGATATATGTGGATTGTATACGGGTTGACGACTCCCCCACGGGTCCTGTGTTGGGAGGTTTGACTCCATAGGTGTATACGGGGATTGTGCGACGATCCCAGAGGTTGTGCGATGACCTCGTACATCATCATTATCATCATCATCATATACATTGCACTTACTTTATTGTGTTTATATTGTGTTGTATTGCCATATTGACTTGCCATTTATGTAATTGTCTTATCTTCTTTTACTTGTATTTGATGATCTTGTATATGCATGTTCCCTCTTGTTCTACTTATATGTTATATAATTCATACTTGTGTTCTATCTTGTTGTTATGTTGCAATATACGTGATATATTATAACTGTCAGTGCAAGCAGTGTGCGCTACCATTGTGGGACATTTTCTGATTGTAGGTGATGTGACTTTAGTGTATATTTTGTATGCTTTATTTACTATTTTTCTTGGTCATCCTTTGATACCTACTGAGTACAAGTGGACTGTACTCATGCCTACTGCGCCCTATTGGTGCATTCCTAGCTCGAGTGTGCCTTAGCTTGCTTAAGTCGGGCAATTGTTGGAGCTTCTAAGGTAGCGGTTGGACATTCATGCATCCGAAGTTCACCTCTATATTTCTATAAAATTTATCTATTTATTAGAATTTGGAGAGAAATATTATTCCTTTGTGGTTATTTTTCTGATGTATTTGACTCTTGGATTGTATTAGTAGTTCTTACACTATTTGACACCTAGTTTTGGGCATGATTGGTAGTTTGGATAAGTTCTTTCCGCATTGTTATGATTACTTGTATGGTTTTGCTTCATTCTAGAAGCCTTACCTTGGGTATTTCAGTCTTTTCCTTTTTTTTTGTATCAGTTTGGGTTATAGGCTTACTTGTCAAGATACGGTGTGACGATGCCATCATGACCCTTTTTTGGGGTTGTGACAACTTCGCACGATAAAGAATAAAATGAGAAAATTTTCCTAAAGACATCCTATAGCCTCTCGAATATAGATACAGACATCTACATAACGATCCGCGAGACTCTATTAGACATCTTGTTCTTACACCGTTGAGACCAATGAAACCTGGTTGCTCTGATACCAATTTATCATGGGCCAAAAATAAGGGTCATGGTGGTACTTGTCGCGATGTACCTTGACAAGTAAGCCTATCACCCAAACTAATACAAAAGGAAAAAAGAAAAGACAGAAATACCGAAGGTAAGACTTCTATAATGAAGACAAACCATACAAATAATTATAACAATGCAGAAAGAACTTATCCAAAATACCAATCATGCCCAAAACCAGGTGTCAAAAGTGTAAGAACTACTAATACAAACCAAGAGTCAAATACATCAGAAAAATAACCATAAAGGAATAATATTTTTCTCCGAACACTAATAAAAATATAGCTACTATAGAAAGATAGAGGTGAACTTCGGACGTATGGATGTCCAACTGCTACCTTGAAAGCTCCAACAATCACCCGAGTCAAGCAAGTTGAGGCGTACTCGATCTAGGACTTGCACTGGAAGGGTGCAGAAGGCATGAATACGGTCCACTTGTACTCAGTAGGTATCATAGTCCCACCAAGCAAAGTAGTAAATAAAGCATAAAAAATATATACTAAAGGAACGTCACCTGCAATCGGAAAATATCCCGCAACGGTAGCCCACAACACTTGCACTAATAGTTTTATAATATCCATATATAATACAACAATACAACAGACAAGGATACAAATATACACGATATCACATACAAGTAGAACAAAGAGAAACATGTCTAATCGAGATTATTAAGTACTAATAAAAGAAGATAGAACAATTAGACATTTACAAGTCAATATATAGAACAAATAGATAAATAAAAAGTCAATATGGCATTACAAGCACAACAAAAACACAATCAAGCAAGTGCAATGCATATGATATTGATGATGATGCACGAAGTCGTCGTACAACCTCCGAGATCGTTGCACAATTCCTTTATACACCTATGGAGGCAAGCCTCTCAATGCAGGACCCATGGGGGGTTTTTCAACCCGTATACAATCCACATATATCATATCTTCTTTCTAGCACATCCCTCGAAAAGGTGTTATCAGGTGTTGCAAAAGTTTCTCAGAGATTTCCACGATGGTACCAATATTTCATGAAAGAGTATGATATGAAGATATATTGCTCACAACCAATCATAATGAGTATTTCCACAATCAACCACATGATATATTTCTACAATCAACCATAATGATACATTTCCACAACTATGTGAGCCAATATCCACTCATTATTTTTGTTCCATCCATGAATTTTCACATGTCTCATATGCCAGTAAAGTATGAATATAATCACAATACACCAATGGTACCACATTAAGCTTTTTAACAACACAATATAAGTATGCACATGTATTCAAGGCTATCAATATCACATAGGACCTTACATAGTCACACATATCAATAATATCTCAATTTCAATAATTACATCACATGTAGGCCCCCACACGGGCACAACACATGAATAACCATTTTTTATAATTATTTCCCACCCTTAACATGCATTTTGTATCATCATTTACTACTCATCCCATTCTGAAAGAGTTAAGCCACAACCTACCTCTAAAGCCAAAATCGATCTGCTACACTTCGAACCCATGACCTTACTTTCCACGAACGATCCCAAACTCCTCTAAAAATATCAAATATGAGGTAGAGACTAGTAAGGCTCTATTAATGTTTTGGGACTGACACAGAACTCTACATCTATGTAAGGAGTCACAAAAGAAAGTAAAGCTCCGAGATCTAATAATGCAAATACATAAAGATGGAAGACTTGTAACGTACCTGTAACCACTTCAGGATAGCTTTCTTGTTCATACCGAGTCTGGAGACCATACAATCTATTCTAACACTGCCCCCTAGTTGTACTGAAAGTGGCACCCAGCTGAGTCGAGCAACCTACTGGAGCTGATGAAAAATTAGACTGACCCTTCTGACGAATGTCTTTTTCTTTCTGTCTAATGCTTGGGAAATTCCTGATCATGTGGCCTGACTTTCCATACACAAAACACATATTACTACCAGCTCTACACTCTCCCTGATGATTCTTACCACACTTTTTGCAGAGCGGATTGGTACGACCACTACCTACACTACCCTGGGACTTAGAGCTTGGCGTTCTATCCCAACTGTCCTACCTAAACTTAGGCACTGGAACACTGACTAAATATGGAGCTTGGGCTGAAAATTTCTGGCGGAATTAAGAATGGTTACCGCCTACCAACCTTGGCTTAGAAAAGTTGAAACTACCAGTTCTGGCCCTCTTATTCTCTCTCACTTTCTCCTTAAGTTTCTCCTCCTCAATCTGCTGAGCATGAACCATTGGTATATATAAGTCCATCTTCTTAATCAACATGGCAATTCTACACTCCTTAACCAAACTATCATATATACCCGATATGAGCATACCTTGCCAACCGAGTGAACTTGAGCGAGTACTCTTTCACACTCATACTACCCTACTTCAAATTTTTAAATTCCTAAACATTTACTTTCTTCAAATCTAGTGGGAAAAACCTGTCTAAGAAAGCAGAGGCAAACTCCTCCCACTCTATAGGCCCTACCTCAACTCTTCTGTCCTCCTTTCACTACTTGAACCAGGTGTGAGCTACTCCCTATAACTGATATGCATCCAATTTTGTACTCTTATTTGAGGTGACACCTATGATTTCTATCACCTTTTGTACCATATCTATAAATTCCTGTGGATCCTCCTTAGACTTGGACCTAGAAAACAAAGGGGGATTCATCCTAGTGATATCCTGAATCCTAACTGCATCTGTATTTGCCACTGGATTGTATGGGGAAATAACCTTCTAGTTATTCTAAGCATATATAGAATGGGCTAAGGCCGTGAAAGCAACCCTGAACTCAGCATGAGAAACATGATCGTTCAGGGATCTTTCTGAACCGGTGGTGGTGTGGGTTGATACTCGTTCCTTCTTCCATTGTTTCTCTTGGAGGGCATTGTCTATAAATGGAACTAATGATGAGTTTGAAAGATGAATTCAATAGAGCTCGTGATCTTTCAAATGAGATGAACACTGAAAGAAGGGAAACTTTTCTAAAAATGTCTCGTAGCCTCCTGTACATAAGTGTGGCATGTTTCACACCCATGCCCAAGACTCTACTTAACACGGATTTTAGATACCCTAGGACACTTTAAAACCAGGCTTTGATACCAAGTTTTGTCACAACCTGAGGCTACCCCCTTGTCGCGACACGGTGCTTACAGCCACAAGTGACCTCAAGCTAACCCTTGGTCAGGTACCTACTATGAGCACTGAATAAAATAAAAGTAAAACAACATACGTGGAGGATAAACCAGTAAGGTACTATCAATCTAAATTCTGAAGTATATAAAACAACATGTCTAAATTATTTGATAAACACTGGAAAACTAGATTGTCTATCTGAAAGCCTCTAACATAAGGAGTTGATGGGATAAACCCCCAACTAAATCCAACTAACTGAATCATAATGAAATGCCAAAATGAATGAAATAACATATCACGTCCTCAATGGATGAGAACTCACCACTATTGCTATGGGGACTACTGAGTTGCTTAGGGATGGACAAGAAACTGTGCATCCTAACTATGTTAAAAGATAACATAGAGCAAGAGAAAAATATACGATCAGTACTTTGAATGTACTGGTACATGAGATAAGGACTAGTTGAACTACATATGAAAACTAAACATGGATACATGATCACGTAAAATTGATAATGCAAAACCAAGTAAAAACATGTACTGAAATGATCTGAATAACTGATATCTGAATAACTGAAAAATCTGATTACTTGGTCAAGCAAGCTTGAACTCGTATAGACTGAGCATTGACTGAAACTGTGGGAGCTATCATGTAATCGACATGCCCTAAATATGAGCTAATCGGGGTCCAACCTATAACCCTAGTTGGAAGGGTATTAGTACCTTGCCACAGGTACTAACACATGGCTTTGTGGATCCACTAAGCTAGTGTCCCAATGGACTAGGAAGTAACCCTCTACTGGCAGGTGCCCCTAAATGAGTGCCCACCCTCTAATGGCAGGAAGACCTCTCATACCTACGTTGGCTACATAGTTCTGGAACTTAGGGACTGCTACTAAAGGTCTCACCCTCTACTTGCAGGTGAGCCCCCATCCCTGGGCTCACTCGGTGCTAAATCTTACGCCCAACTGAATGACGCTGGTATTATTATAGGTCTAACATATTGTGGTACTATACTGATAAGTGCTCAACATAAACATGGTAGTCTGAATAAAATAATAAAACATGGTCTGACTGACTTGTAACTTGAAAATGAAAACACTTAAAAATCACATAGGTATCGAGTGTTCATAACCCGTCAACACTAAATGATTACTAAATATGATAACAATACTAAAATAGTGATATAACATCATAGTTCAAAGATCAAAACATAAGATATTTTGTTAAGCTGACGAATTTCTTGAATTAAAATATTGGAATAAGTTAAGCTTGGTAATACAATATACACACTTGGATTAATGCACAAATTGGATAAGTTATCATGGACTCAATTTAAATTTTACATAAGAAACTTTAAATTTATAGCATTCCATAAGATAGTTTACATGGGATCATATGTGGACATAGATTGAATTCAAATTACTAAGAAATAACATGGATTAAATTCATCTTGAACATGCGAAATTCCATAATGAAGGAAAATTTTTTACTTTAAATCAAAGAGAGGGTTTTTGGGCTTAATGGATGAAAGAAACCCATTGATGAATACCCCACATACCTTAATTAAATGGATTCTTGAAGAAATCTTGAAATCGTAACTTAAATTCTTGAGTTTTTAAGACAAGAAGCTTGAATTTTGTTCTTGGGAAGAGGAAGGGTTTCTATGAGAGTAATTTTGAGGGTAATGGACAAATAATGCCCCTATGAATGTTATAAATTGCATTTTGGATGACTGGGGTTGAGGAGAAAGGACCAAATTACCCCCTTACCCCCCTTAATTGTGAAGTTGGATTAGTGGGGGAGTGTGACCTATGTGGTGGGACCCTATTCCCTGGGGATGGCCTCTACGACGTAGACCCTATTCCCTGGGAATAGCCCACACGACGCGACCCTATTGCAGAGGTCCACTGCCTCCGCTATCCAAACACGCCTCAAATCCCGTCCAAAAATTCCCAAACTCTTCTGAGACATACCCTTAACCTCCTTAAATATGTTTCAACTCAAAAACCAATGTCTCAGGGTTGGAAAGGCCAAAATAAAATCCATAAAGCCTTAGGGTCTTGAAAATGACTAATTCCTCAACACTTAGTGAAAATTTCAATCCTTATACCCCTTAAGTGTGCAACTAGACACTGAAAAAAGCTCAGAATCCTATAGGGTATTACAGTAGCCCTAGTCTAATAACTACAAATAGGCCTAAAAATGACCTGCTCAAAAAAGAAGGTTGCCTAGTTTGGCGAGTTGAGGTGCCAATTGGGATACATCCATGCAACTTTAACAACGAGAATCCAAATTAGCTATGTTATTACTGTCGTCAGAGTGGACAAATTCTCTTCTTTGCTCCGTTGGACCTCCCAAGCTCCAAGCTATTATCCAAACATGGTATTACTCTACCGAGAGCTCCTTTCAAGCCCACACATTTGAGCTTCATTCCTTCATTTCAATCATCCATTAATCTTCTAAGGTACGCACCCGATACTATTGCTAGTACAAGCGAACGTTTCAACATATCATATGAGCATATATCTAACATAATGAATAAAACAAAAATAGTATGAAATAAGATCAACAACAAAAACAAACCCAATGTATTCCCATAGCATGGGGTCTGGGGAGGTTAAGATGTATGCAGTCTATACCGCTACCTCCAAAGAGGTAGAAAGGCTGCTTCCGATAGACCCCCGACTCAAGATAAAGGATAGTAAACAAGGGGATGGATGACATAACTAAAATAAAGAATAAGATATAATAAAATAAAAATCAAAGAAATGTGAGATACGAGAAATAAGAGCAACACGAAATAAGAAAAATAGGAACGAAGATATAAGAAATAGGCCACCCACCTAGTAGTAACATACACTCACATACCAAAGACACATATGTACACTGTCCTATGATTACTATCCCGGCTACACAAGAACTCTCCTGACTTCTTGCTACAACCCACACACTAACACTAGCCTTCTACACTAACCTAATATCTCTTAATGTTTGACGATACCAATAGTCATGATAAATAAAGACTGAAAATTACAAAATCTCTATGAAGCCTCTAATGAGTAATAATAACCGCCGAAGGCCACGATATACCCTAATACTGAAATAAACATAAGAAAATCATTGTATCTAAACTTTTCCCCAAATAGAAAGGAGGCTTGCCAATGATAAAAGATAAAGATTCTAGTAGTACGCATTGTTACAAACTTGAGAGCCAAAAACTTCAACATGAAACGATGTAGATCCAAAGATGGTCAACATGTAGAATGTGTTAGTAAGTAAGACCATACCAAGAAAATAATGAAACCTGGAGAGATATTAATGTAAAAAGCATAGGCCAAGTAATGACAAGATGGAACTACAAGAGCATAAACTGAAGTAATATCTAACAAAGTAAAATAAATTTGATCCTTTAGTTATTTATGAGAGAAAGTAGTAAACTGATATAAACACCATATGAGTGCATGGAGTTTGATCTCGACCCGATCAACTAAGTCATCTTATAATTTGCCAGGCATAGGACATGACATGACATGATTTGATAGCAAGGATCTATAATCATCCCCTTTCGAGACATCTAAAAAGAAGAGTTATCGAACTTGTAAAATAATCTCTATCCTACGTCGATAAATGTAGTTACGGGTATTTGACATTGAAACTAATGCCTTCTCCAGAACCATCCAACTCCTTTAAGCTCATGATGTTACATAGATAACATTTAAATCTTGATAAAAATGTTAGCCTTGTTAGGTTCATGGGACCACCTTCATATGTTTGCCTTTTTAGGCTAATGATCCTGAATTTGACCTTTAAGATTCATGCTTGAAAAATAAACCTCTTTGGAATCATGCCTCATGAATTATTATTATTATTTAGCACTTTTAGAGTTTCATGAATAGTAAAGTGTTGTTACATTATAACAATATTTCACATCACAACTTCCACCGCACTTAATAAAACCATTGAACAACTTGAAGTGTTCTAGACGAGGTTTATAGTTCATATCTAAAAATTGAATCCAATTACGATGTATTATCAAAACTAACTAAAATTTTATATCCTTTAGCTTAAGAACTCCAGGAAGCTTATGTTAAAGATTACAAATCAAACGTATCACTTGATTGTTTGGTTGGCAGCATAGAAGAGACTAGCTATAATGGGGAGACTTCAGCAATTTTAGATAAATGTACCACTTGATTGTGTATCATGTCGCATAGGTACTGAATTATTTGACCATCAATTCTTTCTTTCCTTACTATTCTTTTATAAAGGATATGCCAAAAAGAGTATTAGCTTGGCTGGGGGTACATAGAAATATGAGAAGTTGGCAAGATGAACTCCAATGGACATGTTCCTAGGCTAAGAAGAAATCTAATAGAAAGGAACAAGTTTAATTTTCAAGCAGGTTATTTCTATTATGACAGAGTTTGCTGAGAGATTGAAGTTCATGTTCATAGAGATAGAGTAGTGGTAAAATGGCAGGTTACGTTAAACAACTTAAATGGAGTACCTTGAAGAGGATGATGCTCTTACTTACTGTGTAATATTTTTCCTTAATAGTATAGTAGGATAGATTGAAATTAGTGATGTAAATGATATAGATTTTATTTTGTAAATGTTGCAACGAGAGAACTAGTGGTTTGCACAAGTTCTAGTTTTGTAATTATGCTCATTAAAAAAGTAAAAAAAACATATTAGAACTACAGGGCTAGGGCCACTGGTATATCAAATATGGACTGCTCAAAACTGGACACTATATAAAAATCACGTTATAGATAGAGATACAATCACGCAACAAGTACAAAGTGAAGTAAAAACAAAAGAGTAGATATGCATAAAAGATCAAAAAGAACTAGGATACGTCTTTTTCTGATCAACAAATTCTGTAATTAGTTCTTTTTGTTGAGGTTTCACTTCTTTTAAAAATAGGGTGTTCTCTAGGTATAATAGCTTGACTTTGTAACTACAATATTTCACTATTACTACAAAAAAAAAGATTTATGATACTCATATTAAATCATGAAAGACGTTAGAATTCATAAAATTTTAAAAAGAACATAAAATAGAGAGTTATTTGTACACAATCTAATAACTGACTTTAACAATTCAATTTCATTGATAAGGTTGTAGAAATTCCTTTAACCCTAAATAGTTTGAGAGTAATTTGAATTGGATAACAGTAAAACGTTCAAAAACACGAGCAAGAAATTATCCTACATGCCTCTTAAATATTGAAAGAACTTGAGATTGAAAAAAGAAATTTGAACTTGATTCTTAACCAATTTTACTGCGTTTATTAGAGTTGTAATTGGAAGGAGGAATTGTTGAATTCAAACTCCTTCCATGACTATTGTACAACTTAGTTAAGAACAGATGCAATAGAGGAAGATGGAGGTGTTTCCAACTGAGTGCAATTGCTATGTTATTCACGAAATGGAAAGAACTTTAATTACAAAATATGCTTTGGTTCACTACTTATATACTAGTGTGCACTAACTGCCTCTAACAACTCTAACAAACTACTAACAACTCTTGTCCAGTTGGATATTTTACTGGCTTAAACTAGCTTCTACTGACTACATTTTAAATTATCATTTTGTAATTTGCTGCCTTAGCTTACTAATTATATTGGATCAACCATGATCCTCTATAAGAGTTCCAATACTTCCCCCCAAGTTGATGGTAAGAAATATGTTCTTCACACTAAGCTTGCCCATCAGATGATGATGTTGAGTCTTACCCAATCCTTTAGTTAATATATCGCCAATTAATCCTTTATAGTCACATGTTGTGTTTGTATAGTTCTATATTTCACCTTTTTTCTAATAAAATAATAATCAATGTCAATGTGCTTTGTTCGTTCATGAAAGATTGGATTTTTTACAATTTGGATGGCAACTTTATTATCACATAACATTTGAATTGGTTTCTTCACTGAAATCCCAAGTTCATTAATCAAACCTTTCAACCATACCTAAATAATACTAAATAACTAGTGATTAATCTCCTGGTCTACAGACAAGCACCCCAATCAACATCACAATATGCTAACAACTCATTTTTTTCTGATGAAGGCATTTAAATACCCTGTCCAAGTGCTAATTTTATGTATCTGACCACCTTCATAGTTGCCTCAAAATGAGATTGTTTAGGATAATGCATGTACTGACTCAAAGATTGAACAACAAAGGATATATTTGGCTTTGTCTTGGTTACCTATTATCCTCTAATAAGAACATAGATTAGATAACATTGGAACCTCTTTCCCTTCATCAACTTTGCCAGTTGCCTTATCAAATTCAATAGAGGTCAATTTTTTATTGATTTCCAAAGGAGTAGTGGATGGTTTAAAGCCTCCTAAACCCAATTTAGCAATTAACTCTAAAGCATACTTTATTTTAAATAAATTCCCTTGTTTGATCTGGTAACCTCAATGCCAAGAAAGAACTTTAGCTCCCCTAGGTCCTTCATCTTGAAGTACTTCTGTAGATCCATCCTGGCTGTGTAATGAGATCAGGATTATTTCTTGTCATTAATAAGTAATCTACATATATGAGCACCAACAGTAGATGTACTCCATCTTGTTTCCTAAATAGGGAGTAGTCATAGTGTCTTTGAGTGAATTCCAATTGCTGAAGAACCTATGTGGGTCAAATTCTACTATTTGGAGGCTTGTTTAATCCTATACAATGATTTGTGAAGTCTGCATGCTTGCATCTCCCCCTACCTTGCAACCTAAGAAGAAAAGCCAGGAGGAATAGTCATGTAGACTTTCTCTTCCAAGTCTCCTTACAAGAAAGCATTGTACACATCCATATAGAAGATGTGCCAGCCATGTGAAGCAGAAACTACAATAATAGATCTCACAGTGACCATCTTGGCCATTGGTAAAAAAGTATCAGTGTTGTAATACCCCGTACTTTTTTCTACCTCAGTTTAGCTCCTAGAAGGTCAAGGGTTATCTTTGAAAATGAATAACTCTTGATACATGTAGAATTTTTCAAGTTCTAGACCCACCAATGTGTAGATAATTGGCTTAGAATTTCAACTATACCAATTTCTCCTTAATCTGATACTTGGTTGAGAAGTTATGGAATTTTTAGTAAAACAGTATGCCATTTTGACAAGCACCGCATCGTAGTGAAGGACGATTTCGCAATTGTCAAAATTCAGTGGAGCACCGCGATTATGTTGCGGGGCGGTGAAAGTCCAGTTCCCACTCGTCCTTTTTCTAGTGAGGAGACGTGATTTCAGTGCGTTGCGGCGATGGCCAAAATGGGATTCGTCCCTTTTCTAGTAGCCCAACGCGATAGCCCCGCATCGCATTGATGGGCAAAACTGGGCTCGTCCCTTTTCCAGTGATCCACTTCGATAGTGACGCATCGTGGCGGGTATCCAAATTGGGATTTTTTCAATTTTTGAGTTAAATTTTAAAAGGGCAATTTAGTCTTTTACCAAGCCCCCAAGTCGTGAATAACACAGAATTAAACCTATTTTAAGCATTCTATGTTCACTTTTCATCAATTCTCTCTCAAGAAAATCCTAGAACCTCAAAACTTAACCTCCAAGAAATCAAATTTCCTCCATTCTTTTTCTAAGATAGCTCAAAATTAAGGATTCCCAATTCAAGAGATTCAAGAATTCATCTTCAAGAGAACAAATAGGGATTCAAGTTCAAGCTTTCTTAGTAAATTCATCAATTAAGGTATGTGGGGTTTATGAACAAGGATCCTCTTTCACCCTTGTGTCCAAAACTAGTTTTAATTACAAATTTAAATGATTTTGTATGATTATTCATGAATTTCAAATTAGGATTCATACCCAATATTGATAATTGAAGGATTTTGAGCTTTGAAGTTATTTTGATGATGAATTTTATGTTTACTTTCGTATTTTCATGCGTATTGCAAAAATTTCAAGATTTTGAGTTGAATTATCAAGCATGAATATTATTATATTTTGACATAAATTTGATGCATAGGTATTAAGCCCTAGTTGAATATTGCTATTTCAAGATTGATTATGCTATGAGCACACTATGACTAGAGTATTTTCAGATTTTCGATAAAGATTTGATCTTTTAATCTCAGCTTAGATATGAAGTCCACTCTTCAGTTTCAGACTACAGTTTAACTTAACAAATATACAGTTGGTTTTCGTAATGAACCATTATACTAGATTTTTAAGTAGATTTCCAACAGAATGAGCATACAGATTAAAGGGATTAGTATTTAGCACCGAGTTGGGTATGTTCTCATGCCCCAGAACTATGAGCCAACGTAGGTTCAGATTATCAGATTATTTCTATTTCTATATGGATAACAGATACAGATGTGATCACTTAGATTAGGTTATACTCCTTGGCAAGAGTATGACACCTCTCCCCAATGTGAGGTCTTTCCATAAGGGAACTATACGTGGGACTCCTTGATAGCTCACATGGTGTATGTCGGTTATAAGAACCTCCCTACATAAAAGAGTAATCCTTACAGAAAGCTTTTAAAAGAATTCCCTACAGCCTAACAGTAAAGACTTTCAGACTAGTTTTTTTAAAAGTATTTCCCTACTAGTAAAACCTTACAGAACAGACTAATTTTAACAGAACAACTTTTAGAAACTAAGTGTAAAGGCTCACAGTTTTATTCAGATATTACTTTACATATGGATTTAGCTATGAGGTTTCAGATTTTAGTTTACAGATACAGAAGTGAGTCCTTTCTACACTTAGACAGTATGACTTAAAAATAGAATACTAGTACAGCTTTTAGAAACTAAATGTTATGACTCACTAGATTTTTGCAACATGTTTTGCTATTTTTGATTATGATTTATAGTTTTCAGATATCCCAGCTTATGTGAGTCATTTACATTTAGCATGCATTATTTTATAAATTGTGATAACGTTGAGATATTATTTTACTTATGCATTCACCCCCATATACTCAGTACATTCTC
Source organism: Capsicum annuum (assembly GCF_002878395.1). Lineage (NCBI taxonomy): Eukaryota > Viridiplantae > Streptophyta > Magnoliopsida > Solanales > Solanaceae > Capsicum > Capsicum annuum. The sequence goes on along the minus strand of NC_061119.1, from coordinate 153,825,202 downwards.
AAAGTACTGATCCACATATACGTCTTTGTGCTACATTGTCTCATAATGTAGGTTCAGGTGCTCAGTTTCAGCAGCGTGAGTGATTTTGAGCATCTCCATCTACATTCCGACAGTTAGTGAGTCCTCGTAATTTGGGGACTTAGTCTTTTAGTTTTTCGGCTTATTAGTATAGATGATTCAATATTTTCAAATAATTCGAGTCAGCTGGGGGTTTGTCCCAGTGACTCTCTAGCATTAGTAGTAGAGGATTGTCAGACTGCTAGATTATGATTCAAATTTGTAGTATTAATTGATCAAACTCTTGAGTCTAGTATTTTTCAGAGATTTTATTTAGATATTCTCAGTTAGCTTAGAAAGATTTCTGTATTCTAGTTTTGATGTTATATCTATATTTCCTTATTACGAGATTCAGACTCAGTAGAAGGCAGACAGGGTTAGCTTAAGGCTGACGTCTCGGGATCCAATTTTGGGGCGTTATAAGTATAACCCTTAGCAACTAACCTTGCCTTATATCTTTCCACTTAACCTGAGGCTTTGTATTTAACTTTGAAAACCCACCTACATCCAATAAGATATTTGTCTAGAGGCAAGGTAATAATACTCCAAGTGTGGTTTTCCTCAAGAGCCAAGATTTATTCTTGTATAGACTTGATCCATTTATGATCCTAAGCTACCTCCTGATAAGACTGAGGTTCTACTTTAGATAAATAGGCTGCAAGGCATGCAGAGTATGCAGGATTCAAAGAATTGTAATTGACACTGTTGGATATAGGATACAAACAAGAAAAAATGGAAGGTTGATGAGTCACATAGTCATGTAACTAAACAGGAGGCATGGATATTCCAGTAGATCTTCTTGGAGCAACTGCAGTAGATTGAGGTAAGGAATTAGGTAGTATAGCACCTTTAACTGAAGCAAAGTGATCATCAACAGGTAGAGTTGGTTGAACTGAGTGGAGATCAGCTGTAGAACCACTAGATACAGGTAAAACCTGAGAGGGGAATCCTCAAACTCACAAACAACATCAGAAACTTGTGGATCAGTAAGAGAGTATTACAACAGGCTGTTAGCGAGTCACAGAAATACATTCTCATGAAACGTGACATCTTTGCTAACAAACAACAATGATGTGCGAGATCATAAAGTTTATAGCCCTTTTGCACCATAAAATATCCCAAAAGGACTGTAAGAATTGCTCTAGCGGAGAATTTATAGTTCTTCTTTAGATTGGCCATATAACAAAGACAATCTATCACTTTAAGGTGATCAAATAAATGTTTCATGTGGAAAACAAGATCAAAGGGATATTTACCATCTATGGTCTTGGATGGAAGCCTGTTCATAAGGTATATTGCTCCTAAGATACAATCCCCCCAGAATTTTAATGGTAAACCAGCCTAAAAACTAAGATCTCTTGTTGTATTAAGTATGGATCTATGTCTCCTTTCAACTAAACCATTTTGTTGAGTAGTGTATGAATAATAAGAATGATGTGTGATGCCCTCCAAACCAAGCAGGCCCTTCACTTTCTGATTCATGAACTCCCTACCTTGTCAGATCTTAGTGTTTTAATGGTACAAGAAAATTTGGTTTTAAGCATGGAAATGAAGTATCTCAACACCACTATAGATTCATCCTTAGAGTTCATCAAGCAAACGTAAGTATACCTACTATAGTCATCCAAAAGGGTTAGAAAGTACCTCTTATGATCATAAGTTGGGACCTTGAAGGGGCCCCAAACATCACAGTGTATAATATCTTCAAAATGAGCACTTTTACTAATGCTATTAGGAAAGGGTAATCTGGAATATTTTGCCAATAGGCAAATAGTGCAGTGTTCAAGACAACTCAGTAACTTCATATTAGAAAACATAGAAATTTTCTTCATAGTATCTAACGGAACATATCCTAATCTACTCTGCCATAACTGGCCATTTATTATATTCAATGCTACAGCAGAATTCCCAGAAGCAGCACCATGCACCAACCTCTCAGCACAACTTTTGTAGTCTATTAAATCCATCACATAAAGTTCATGTTCCACTCTACCAATCCCCTTCACTTTGCCAGTTGAAATGTCTTGAAAGACACAACAATCAGGGAAGAAAGATACAAACAAACCAACTTCCCTTGTAAGTTTAGACACTGAACGCAAGTTATATCTAAACTGAGGGACAAATAAGACATCCTTGAGTAGATGACCTCCGAATTTTTTAGAGGAACCTATGTGAGTGATCCAACTAGTTTCTCCAGTAGGTGGTTGTACCTTTCTTAAGCTATCGGTAGACAGTTCCCTATAGGTAGTGAAAGCATCTAAGTGAGACACCATATGATTGGTGGCTCCCAAATCAACTATCTATCTATATTTCTTAATTTTACTAAGAAGAGATAGAGGTATACCTATCACTTTGGCATGAGCAGCCACATCATGAGAAACATGATTTTTAATAGCATCTGCAATATTTGTTGGAATTGCTCATTAGTGAAGCAGTTACCCTACATGTTCATTGGCTTGAGCTCCTATTGATCCTCTATAACTTTAGTTGAACCATCCAACTGAGCATTGTTGGAGCTGCAGTATGCGTTCCAAAAGGTCTTTTCTTCTTAAAATCATCAGGGTATCCCACCAATTTCCAACAAGAGTCCCAAGTGTGGCATTTCTTTTTGCAAAAGTCACATCTATTGTTTTTTGTTGTTACCCTCTTAAATGCCCTCCTAATTCTTGAGGGTAACCTCCAGCGAAGTTGTAACCACTTCCACTGCCCTATCCATTATGGTAGGTCATTACATGAGCACTAAGCTCTAGAGATTGTACTGCGATTGCTTTGGTTCTTTGAGTTTCATCCTATATCACTAGTCCATAAGCCTCATTAATAGTAGGAATAGGGATCATCAACATGATATGAATATTAGTCTATGTAAATGACTCATTGAGACCACTGAGAAATTACACTAAATGATGTTGTCGAAGATAATCTGCAAAAACCTTCGATTTAGGGCATGCACAGGGCGAAATTGGGACCATAGCATCATATTCTCCCCAAAGATCATGCAATTTTGAGTAATAGGAAGATACATGGCCTAATATTTGATTTATCTCCACAATTTCCTGATGTAACTTGTAGATTCTTGAAATATTCCCCTATCAAACCTCTCCTTAAGCTCTCCCCATACACTGGTTGCATTTGATATATCCATAACAATAATGTATAGATTCTTTGCTACAACGTTCATGATCCATGAGAGAACAAATGCATTACAATGATCCCACTGTCCGTGAAGAGAAGTATTAAATGAATCTCTTTTACAAGTTCCATTAACAAACTCAAATTTATTTTTCGCAAATAGGGCAATTCGCATAAAATGATACCATAAATTATAATTCTCCGTACCAGTAAGTTTGAATTCAACCAAGTGTTTACCTGGCGAATCAAAAGGCCTTAAATATAACGGATTGTTTGATCCAATTATGATTTCCTTACTAGAAGTAGATCTTCCCTCCGCATTTGGTGTGGTAGCCATTGTCGCACTGCACCAATTGAATGGAGAAAAATACAAGCCCTAACTCCCAAATCAAAACACGACCAAATACCAAGATGTACTGCTCAGTTTGATCATTACGGTTCTGATACTATGTTGAATTCAAGCTCCTTCCATGACTCCTATGCAACTTAGTTGAGAACAGATGCAATAAAGGAAGATGAAGGTGTTTCCAACTGAGTGCAATTCCTATGTTATTCAAAAAATGGAATGAAATTCAATTATATAATACGCTTTGGTTCACTACTTATATACTAGTGTGCACTAACTACCTCTAACAACTCTAACAAACTACTAACAGCTAGATATTCTGGACATTCTACTGACTTCCAGTAACTTCTAGTAACTACATTTTGAATTATCATTTTGTAATTTTTCGCCTTAGCTCATTAATTATATCAGATCAACCATGATCCTCTATAAGAGTTCCAATAGGTATAAGGATATTTGATGATGAAAAACTTATGAAAACTAACAGGGAAAGTAAGGATTTGATCGTGTGAAGCTCGAGGAAAAGAGGGGGACTTGTTTCAATGTATATCACTAATAGAAAATAGAAGGATTTTATCTGGGTAAAAATGTTATTCCAAAAGAAAAAATATAAGGAAACTGATAATTAAAAGGATTTTAATCGATTCGAGTTAAGTAAAAATAAAAGGACAAAATTTCTCTTGAAAGATCTCACAAAGCCATGGACCTGGAATGTTACATGATAAGTCTACCAACTTATTAGCTCTGCTTCGTGTGTTAAGCTTTGATGAAACTACGGTGGCATCAATAGTGACTTGAATTGCATCACACGGTGACTACTTTCTTTGTTTCGGATGCTTCTCAAATCAGTCCTTCCCAACGTGATTATCTTTAATGCATATAATATTAACCCAACTTTTCCTAATATTATCATGGCCAGATGGGCAGTTATATGAGCTATAACCACTAGCTGGCTGCAAAAACGTTTTTTATTCTTTACTAAAATTGTAAAGACTTTGAACTCAATATAGATGACAACTGATGCTACTTCTTCAATGGTGCAGTCTTAAACCTTCTTCCTTGACATGGAGGAATCAAGTATTAGACGTAGACATAAGATTGGACTTAAAAGAGTTGCTCATTTCTTGTGTTGAAGCAACAACTGAAGATGGAGTCTCGACTATAAGAGTTCTGTTGAATGTCGCGGAGCAAAGGGTATCGATTTTCAGAGAATCTATGCAACGATTGAGTGCGGACGTATTGGAAGTGCTAAAAGCATAATTATTGTCATCGGGGAGTATTATACACAAAAATTGAAGTGCAACGAACCAACTAGCTCAGAATTATTGTCCGATATTAAGTTCTTTATCACATCTACCTTTACTTCAAGTTCGCCTATATGTCTGCCAATGTTGTCATGGTTGAAGCCATGAAGAACAAGAGTAGAATCCATGTCATTGATTTTAAAATTGCACAAGGAAATTAATGGGTGTTCTTCATCCATAATTTGGCTCCGTATTGGAGGTCCTCCATTTCGCCACATCATAGGCATTGATGATTCCCAGTTAGCTCTGATACTAGTTGAGATCTCCTTCATTAATCTTTTGTCCAGTTTTTCTAGATAGCATGCTAGATGGTTGTCATATGTACAATTAACCATTTAATGGTGTTGATTTATTTAACGTTATTCAAGAACTAATTATAGTTAAAAACATTGATTTAGATACCACTGTTGCTATCCCTTACACAATGTGACCCTTTCATCCATTCTTTACATACACAATAAGGACTCACCATATACAAAATGGTTGACAGTCAAAACATAACAAAAATTAATAGGCTTATACACCAATCTTTGATATTCAAAACTATCTTAGATCTCTGGTGGCAACTTGTATTTTCTTTTGTTAATGAAGAAAACTACATAACCTAAATATCTGAGAGATAAAAAAAAGAGGGAGAGTTATTGGATATCGGACCATAGTGAGGGGTTGCAACAATGGTAGCTAAACATTGCTTTTAAATATAGTTATTTCTTGAATAAGATTAAAGAAATCAACACCATTATATGATTAATTGTATAGGTGTCAACCATCTAGTATCCTATTTGTCACATTCCAAAATAATTCCTGAACGTGACTGACATCCACCAACACTACCTGTCAGGAGAACCAGTTTTTCTTACACTTTACCATCTAATAAACACTACAATAAGCTATGTGAAATTCCAATGTATCAATACGTAACGAATAATCATTTAACAAAAATCCATAATCAAGCTATAAATTCAACAACCACTCGAGAACTAATTCTCTATCCCAAACCCCACACTAAGACATGAAGTATCTAAATTAGAGTTACATGAGTTCAACCTTCAACATGCAAACCTAATGAAAAGAAAGGATAGCCAAAGATAAAATGAAAACCTCCACAAATAATGCAAAGGCTCACCCTGACAATAGAATCCTTACGAAGGTACTGTCACCCACTAATTTCACTTTGCACGGTAGTATCTGCAGATATGTAAGTAAGAAGTGAGCTATATATAAATATAACTCAGTAAGATCCCCAACTCCCTACTTTAAATACTCCTGGGACAAGTATTAAAAAATACAACAACACCGAGAACGTAAACTTAATTCGAGGCCTAACAAGCCTTCATCAAGAACCGTATACCTCAGTATAATTAATACAAAGCACTTATCATAATTTATAATTAAAGTAACTATCCAACTGTAGGAGTTTCGAGAAATATACATAATGTACCAAATATATCAAGAATATGCACAATACTCAGGAAAGCATACACAATGTACCATATCAAATCAAGAAGCATACATAATATCCCATATCAAATCAAGAAGCATACACAATGCTTAAGGGAAGCATACACAATTACCCAATGGAATTAAGAAGCATACACAATGCATCAATATCACAATACACAATCATATCACATTATGAAATAATTTATAAAAGGAATTTTAGTATTCTTAAACATAAAGTATATGTGGTTGGCCTTGAAGACCATCGATTCTGCCAAGCACACGCTTGTCTCAATACATGGACCACACAGATATAAATATATCTTAAAAACAACTTGGAAAAGCAAGCACCCAAATCTTAAAGTCTCACTCACCTCGTTAACAACAAGTTTCCCAACCTTGCAAATGCGAATAACACCAACCAAACAGCCTCCAATGGTTTCAATCTGCTCCCTATGAAATTTTTTCTGCTCCCTGCTAATGTTGTCTGCACTCCCCAGACTTTCGTTGTTTTTTCAAATGTGCTTGATCTCTAAAAATAATGAAACAAAGAGCCCTAATATTTTAACTCTTTCAATTATTAGGTCATGGAATCTGAAGATGAATGAGTCTTGGACCACTTTTTTTAATTACCTCTATTATTTATTATCAAAATTACTAATTATCCCTTTATTACAATAATTGAAATCTTACATTCTCCTCCACTTAAAATAACATTCGTCCTCGGACGGGTCTAGAATTATATCAAAACTGGTGAACAACTATATGACCTTTCCATGCACATTTTGGTGATGATATCTTTGTCATCTCTATAAAAATAATAGCTCTAAATACTTAATTTGAAGAATTCTCAATCAACTTCAACTCGTATGCTTGAAAACTATCACTGATCTCTAAAACTTTTTAATATATTATCTTCTGGAGTTCAAACTACTTATCCAGTGGACAACCCAAATATCACATAAAATCTCAAATGACATAATTTGCGAATCATAATTTTCACTTTAGAAAACTTATTCAGACTCGAGTGTTTCACAAAGTCTATTACCAATATCATGGACCTTTCTCATATGCCAAAAATTTATCTAGTTCCAATTCCTTAAGATGAATTTTTTTCTATTATCACAAAAATATATCTAACCATGGACACGTGAAATAAGAGCAGACGAAACAACAAAAATCTTGACAGTAAAGCAAGTCTATATTGATAACAAACCGACTTGATGCAATTCTCATTCAAATCAACATATTCATTAAGATTAGTTCATTTTTAATAGTTTGTTGGGACCACCAACTAAAAAATGACACCAACATCTACACAAAGTCTGAAAGATAAAAATTGCATATCAAGTTAGTAACAAAATAAGGTATAACTCCTATCAAAATTAGCTAATCACAAACCACTCAATTTGATATATTCATTATATTGAATACTCTCTTATTTTCTCCTTTCGCAAGAACACATTCGAGTATCACAATCATAGTCATATAGTAGACACATTCTTCAAACTTACATATGTTAGTGTTTGACTATTCAAAAATTTCTACATAAAACCCTCACGTAAAATAAAGTTGAAAAATATTTGTTGTGCCTCTACATCTTAATCATACATATGGTGGTACAATAACACATTCTTACACTCTACTTAACACTCATATACAAAAACATTGAAACATATTCGTGCGCTCCTATGTTACGCGCTTTTAATCTCACCACACATGAAAACACACGCATCTTGTGCCATTGCACTATTTTTTAAATATATCAACATATAGGTTAGAATAGAGTTTAATCAATACAAACTAAATTAGGTTCTCTATTTCACTAGTCTTTGCCCCCTCATCACGCTTGTTGACAATTTATTTCTCTATCCTCCGAGCACTCAGTAGGAAAATATGTCTATCAAAATTATTCTAGTTACGATCACTTTTTAAAAAAAATTCAATGCGTAGACTAACCATAAAGTTTGTAGCAATTTTTTATTTATTTATTTATTTATTTTGCTCAATATAACTATGTTTACGATGAAAATATTTTTTTCAACCCTTCTATTTAAAATATGAATAGTGTTCAAACAATGTAGGTGTAATACCCCAGGAAATTTTTCGTTAAAATTTTGTGCGTAAACGTGTTGGGTTCTATCTTCTAGAATGAATTATAAATTTTTCTTGCTGAATGTCTTAGATTATGACCCACCATTGCGTAGAGTATCGAATAAGATTTTCAATGATATGTGGATCATCTAAAATGGACACCCGAGCGACGAGTTATGAACATTCCGATCGAATCGTGAATAGTAGTGAATAGTAAAACGTGCAGGAAAAAGTACTGAGGTCTGGTGTATTTTTGCTCCAACTTTAAACAATCATAACTCCTTGTAAATAATGATCTGGGTGATCTACTATATATCAACGGAATGCTCTACAAGTTCTCTTTCCAATAAAATTGGTTTCATCCAATTTGTCTATCAGAGCAAAACGTTATGGTCGATCTACTTTAGCCTAACAAAAGCAAATTTTTGGGTCAACTTCAAACGATCATAACTCCTCGTACACAATGACATGGGTGAGATACTATATATCAACGGAAAGATATGAGAGTCCTCTTTCTAATGAAATTGGTTTCATCCAATTTAGATATTAGAGTAAAATGTTATGGTTGATCTACTTCAAACTATCAAAACAATCCACCAAAGGATAGATTCGAGAATTATTTGATTTTTAAAGGCGTTTTGGTCATTCCCCCTCACCCAAAATCCATCCAAACCCTATATTAAAGCCTATTAGAAGCATTATATGTTATATTTCATCAAATTCCCTCAAAAATAAAACCCTAAGCTCCTACATCCAACTTCAAGAACCTCCAATGTTCACCATTAATTCTGCAAATTTATTCAAGATTCCAAGTTCCTAGTTCAAGAACTCCAAGAACCATCATTCAAAGTCACGATTAACATCTCAAAAATGAGTATCGATCTAAAGTTCATCATTCAAGGTATGTGGGGTTCTTCAACAAGAACTCTCTTTCGTTCTTGTGCCCAAAAGTAATTTTTTTACAAAGGCATGATTTTCATTTGATTTTTTTTTACGAATTTGAAGCATGAACCCATATCTTATGATGATTATTATGAAATATTGATGTTTATGATTTTGAAAGATGAATTTACATGTGTGGAGATATAAAGCATGAATCTTGAATGATATTTATCATAATTTGATATTTGGGTCGTGAATCCCCATTGAAAATTGTGTTTTTTCTAGAAAGTGTGTGTTATAAGCACGTTGATGTTGAATATTTGAGATATTTTGAATGATTTGACCTTTTGGTCTTAATGGAGTTGTTTTGAACTCAAGTGTGAAAGAAATCCACAACGTGGTTGATTTTGATAGATGGGAAGCATGATGGCTCCTGATGTATATTTATATATTACTGAAATTGTTTTGTTGTGAATTGTCTTTGAAATGATCTGAGCTAAGTCTGGGAGAAATCTTTAGCACCGAGTGGGAGGTATAAAGCGACCTTACTTCCCTAGAACTATGTTCCCCCGTAGGAGTGAGCCTGAGACTGATTTATATAGTGATTACTAGTTTGTGTGGATTTGATATTGATAATCCTACTTCGATGGTAAGGATAGGATGGCTCTCCCCAACATGGGTTGTACGTTGTACTCCATGTAGCCCACATGGTTTATGTCGGTTATAGGATCTCCCAGTGTGTGTGTGCTTCCTTGTGTCTATGGTGAACGGTGAAGTGATTTGAAAGTGGAATTGTGAAATTTATTCTTTCGAAAGATTTAAATGATATTTACATTATGAGAATTGATATTCTTGATGAACTGAAAGTGATTGACAAATTATATGATGACTCACATGTGTTATTGTACTTATTTCATCCTCTCATGATTATGATGATTTTCTTCGGGCTATGTGAGTCTTTCATACATCCTGCATATTTCTTATAAATATTTATGATGATGATGTTTATAAAACTGCATACACCCCCATATACTCAGTTTCTTTCCATGGTACTAACCCACAAATTCTGTGTGGACTGCATTTTCTCGGAATGTAGGTTCAGGTGCTCAGTTCTAGGTTCGCCAGTGATTCTTCGGGCACGCTGTTCTACATCCTCTGTTGTGGTGAGTCCTCATGTTTCGAGGACGTGATGTCTGATGTTGGTTTCACGGCATTTTTTACATTTTATAACTGAGTATGAGTCAGTTGAGGCATGTCTCAATGGCTCGCTGGTTTTATTGATTTTCTTAGAGGCTACTCAGACTAGTATAGATGTTGGGAGTTGACTAATAAGTTGTATTTTGTTATCTTTCTGAAATTCTTTTATTCTTGGATAATGATTACTCTGTTGATATTGAGGGTTATTTATGGAAACCCCGTTGATTTGTGTTGAACTGAATGAAAATGGCTCAAAGGGTTAGCTTGGGGCTACTCGTAGCCTCAAGCACCGTGTGACACTCTGGGACCCATTTTTCGAGGCGTTATAGTAGGGCAACATGTGTAATACTCCGTATCACTATATGATGTTAGATCTATTTTTTTTATCTCAATATATATTTATGAATTTTAAACGTACCGAATACTGAAAAATATTTTAGTCCTATCAAGTGCAAATCTCCTTAAGTCAACCACCACAAGTGTATATGTATTAAACCCTCTAATTGAAATGCTCTCACTTTAGTCACTATCCAAAACCATCATTAGTCTCCAGCATTATTAGAACTTTTATCGATGAGGTAACTTTCATGTAGGATTACACATTGAATCTATCATATTGAATACTAGGCTCAACTAAAATGAAAAATTCAATAGTATTTCCTGACAATCAAATGCAAGGCAACATTATTCCAGTCCAAACAAAAGATAACCTCAAGATTAATTATTCCAAGTTATAATAATATGTAAGTGCATCATGGTGCTGATTTGTGTCAACACATATTCGATAGACCGCTCAATAATAGTAGGCTCCCTCACTTGAAAAAATACCACAAATGATACATCTAAGTACTCAATTCTTTTTTTAATCTTCATATTCATTGGCTCAAATTTCTTTTATGATTTATTTATTTTGTGCTATGATACAACCTTCATAATTCACATCTTATTCCTTACTTCAATAAATAGTCATGTCACTCTGTACTAAGTATCATACTCAACCTCTAATTATATTCGTTCATAAATTTTTAGGTCTAAGTTTTTTATTCACTCTCACAAATCTTGAATTTTCATGGATATGTTCCATGAACAAATTAAGCATCTTGAAGCATCACTATTATGCCCATAATCAATATACTTAGAGTATGTATTTTCACACCGGGTTCACACCTATGAAATCACCATCACAACATTTCTAATTATAGCGAATTATTTTCTTTTAAGAAGCATTAAGCTTAGAATCATACACACAATATTCTTAAACTATCTTTCATCACTAAACCATATAATTTAAACATGGGTAAGTTGTTACTCTTCTTACTTTCCCACGACACTCCTTTCTATTTCTGGTCAGACTCATAATGGAGTGTTATAACTATAACATCAAATTTAAATAAGTCGCTCTTACGCAAAAATTATATCATTTGATCATTCTTTTTCTCCATCGACACAATTTTCTTTTTAAAAAAAAACTGACATATCTACATTATAAATAAAGTAATCCCAAAATGTAACTAATTCAATGTCAACCAACATCAACGCACACATATTTTCAGTAATTAGCATCGCTCTTAATCGCACATGTATCATTATAAACTTTGAAGTCAACTATGTCATCTAGAGAGAAGGATATGTATATCTTAACAATCTGTGAAAAGGACATTAAAAAAATTAACCTCGATTCATCTTAACGCACAAATAATGAATAAAAGAAGAGAAAACATACTAGATGTTCCATAGCTTCAAGGTCATAAGTATGGACATCTACATATCCATGAACAAGACTCTACCAAACACTGCTCCATGATCTAGGACCTAAAGCCTAGTCTCTGATATCAATTTTGTCACGTCCCAAAATAATTCCTAGACGAGAATGACACCCACCAACACCACCTGTTGGGAGAATCGATTTTTCTTACACTTTACCAGCTAATAAATACTACGATTAGCTATGTGCAATTCCAAAGTATCAATAAGTAACTAATAATCATTCAACAAAAATTCAAAATCAAACTATTAGTTCAACAATCACTCGAGAACTAATTCTCTATCCCAAACTCCACACTAAGACATGGAGCATCTAAAATAGAGTTACATGAGTTCAGCCTTCGGCATGTAAACCCAATAAAAAGAAACATAAACTAGATAGCCAAAGATGAAATGAAAGTCTCCACGAACAATGCAAAGGCTCACCTTAGCAATAGAATCCTTATGAAGGAACCATCACCTACTAGTTTCACTTTACGCGGTAGTATCTGTAGACATGTAAGTGAGAAGTGAACTATATATAAATATAACTCAGTAAGATGCCCAACTCGCTACTTTAAATACTCCTTGGAAAAGTATTAAAAAGTACAATAACACCAAAAATGTAAAACTAATACACAAAAATTATATCATAATAGGATGATCAACGAGGCCCAACAATCCTTCATCAAAAATTATATACCTCAATGCAATTCATACATAGCACTTATCATAGTTTATAATTAAAGTAATTAGCCAACACTAGGAGTTTCAGGAAACATATACAATGCACCAAATATATCAAGAGTATACACAACACTCAGAAAAGCATACATAATGTCCTATATCAAATCAAGAAGCATACACAATGCTCAAAGAAAGCATACGCAATGTCCTATATTAAATCAAGAAGCACACACAATGCTCAAGGGAAGCATACACAATGCCCCAATGGAATTAAGAAGCATACACAATGCCCCAATGGAATTAAGAAGCATACACAATGCCCCAATAGAATTAAGAGGCATACACAATGCTTCAGTCTCACAGTACACAATCATATCACATCACGAAATAATTTATAAAGGGAGTATTAGTATTCTTAAACATATGTGGCTGGCCTTGAAGACCGTCGATTCTGCCAAGTACACACTCTTCCCAATACATGGACCAGACAGATATAAATGTATCTTTAAAACAACTTTGAAAAGAAAGCACCCAAAGCTTAAAGTCTTACTTACCTCGCTAACAACAAGTTTCCCAACCTTGCAAATGTGAATAACACCAACCAAACAGCCTCCAACGGTTTCAATCTTCTCCTTATGAAATTTGTTCTACTCCCTGCTAATGTTGTCTGCACTCCCTAGACTTTCGTTGTTTTTTTTTTAAACGTGCTTGCTCTGTAAAAAATAATGGAACAAAGAGCCCTCATATTTTAACTCTTTCAGTTATTAGGTCGTGGAATCTGAAGATGAATGGGTTTTGACCCACTTATTTTAATTACCTCTATTATTTATCATCAAAATTACTAATTAACCCTTCATTAAAATAATTAGGACATCACACTATTGACAAAAATCGGACAAAAAGCCTAACTCAACCCCAAAAACTAGTTTATAGGGTGAGGATTGTTGAAGTTTATATAAAGAGACCAAGTCCATCCCTTTTCTAACGTGAAGTTCTTAACACTCATCTGCATGACTAGACCTCATTAACTAGAGCGTGACCAATTAATATGGAGGTCTAACATCAGTGAACAAAGAATTGGGATGGGCATGCCTTGGTCTCATTAACTGAAGCATGGACAATATAATATAGAGGCCCAACATCGGTGAACAAAGAATTGGGATGGGCATGCCCAGACCTCATTAATTGGAGCGTGGACGATATAATATGAAGGCCAACATGAAGGAACAAGGAATTAGGATGGGCATAACTCTGATGCCATATAAAGATATGTCATCTTGATCTAACTCAACCCCAAAAACTAGCTCATGATGAGAAGATTGTTTTAGTCCATTTAAGGAAACTAATAACCCATCTCTTTTTCAACGTGGAACTCGTAACAATTACAAACTATCCAATTTACCCAAACAAAATAATAGTGGTCATGGTGGTGTTAACAGTTGCAATGGTAGTGGAGAGACAAGAGACAAGTAACATTAGTAGTGCAAAAATAAAGGGAGGGAAAGGGCAAATCAGATCGGGGCATTAAGTTAGGTAGTATGTCATGTGGTATATATTTACCTAAACAAAATGTCTGTGTCACATGAAATTGAATATCCATCATTAAGAACATTAACAAAATATGGATATAATTATACCATCTAGTAACGATGAGACATTTTAATTTTTTTAAAAATAGTATAGTATATGTGATTTGCACATGCATCTCACACCGATTAATAAAAATATATAGAAAAGGAAAAAATTATTAAAAAGGGGCAATTTACGTTAAAATGGGTATTATATCTATTTAGATAAATTCCTCATAGCTAAGAATTATTTTTTTTGATAATCATTGCTTATCCACAGCTAAAAATTCATGTTTATTCTGAAGTAAAATAGCGTAATATATAAAAAAAAAATATTGAGAGTTTTTATTTATTAGGAAAAACATACAACGTTGTATAAATTTTCATGCTTTATATCTATATTTAGACACTTTAGCATTTAATCAAAGTTAATCAATATGTATGTTCACCTCATTAAATTTCTCAAATAAATAAAATTTACATGATTAGTGTAGACATAGATGCAAATAAATATGTATTCATGCATTTTAGTCTGTCAAGTTTTTTACTTAGATCCTCTAACATTATATATACTAACTAGGGTACTTTGTCGCGCTTCGCGCAGCTAATAATATTATTCTACTTTCCAGAGCAAACTCTTCACCAGTCTGAATAGAATAATTTACAGGCCTAGCTCCGGCAGGTGCAATAAAATCAGGTCGTCTTATGTTCGTATTAATAGAACTGTATGGATCCTGGAAGAATCTGATTTGTAGAACCAAAGATCTTATTTCTAGTTTCTACGGAGCTATAGCGACCTTGTTCCTAGTTCTGCTGCCCCGTCATGTCTTTTGCAACATTTCTATCCATTTGAAACAATTCTCTAACATTTACAACCTAAAAAGACTGGTCCAAAGAGAAATGAGATTTAAGTAATTTCTTATGTAATCACCATCCTTGCTGAACGTTTTGTAGGTGTATTATGGTCACATGTTAACAGCTGATCCTTATAACGACAGAAGGCAGAAACTGATTCCTTATTACACTGCACTGATGCAACCTCTACATGTATACCTTGATCCTGTAGTTGGGGAAAGAAACAGAAGCTGCAAACACAGAAAACAATGCTTCATCAGAGCATGTGTAACAAAAAGGTTATAAAAAACTTAACATAATGCATGTCCAAAATAATGTAAAACATAGTTAAGCAGCGATTTTAACAATCCCAAGTGATTCTCATTAACGGAATCATATTATGTTGACCTGTGAAGATTAACTTAGAAAACTAACGCTTGACATGTGATCCAAATTACAGTAAAGACATTATGAAATGACTCCAGTAGTCTAACGAAAATGAAACCTCAATTCAAGTAATTAAACACAGATCATGATACAAATACAACAATAACTACAACCACAAATACACTCACACCAAAGTTCTTCAAAGTCAACTTTATGAATCCTCACCATCTGGTCCCTTCATCTGTACCATTCTTATTTCAATAACTCAAGAACCTTGGATTCTCTAGCAGCAGAAGCTCATTACATTCCTATAATTCATAACACAACTACTTCAGATCATCAGACTAGCTAACATTACTAATTTTAAACTCCCTCAAAGCAAAGGCATTACAAAATGATTCCAGCAGTGTAACCGAAACACAACCTCAATTCGATATATCACAAATCATAACACAAATACAAAAACCACAGATATGCTTCATTCCCAAGTCATTTGGCAGCAGATTTATGAATCCTCATTCCTTGCCATCTGTTTCCCTTCATCTATACCATTCTCATTTTGATAATTCAATAACTACAAATTCTCTAGACAGATAAGGTTCACAATATTTTCTACTGATCTACTAATCATCATAACACAAATACTTTAAATAATAATAATAAAAAACATATACAAATAATTACATCTAATATCAATAATAACTGGGGGTACTAAATTAATAAACGAACATAAAATTGGAAAGAAGATCATTTTTTTATCTGATAAGCTAAACGAATTAAGTTTCTCGGCCAAAATCCCAAACAATGATAGGAAATATAAAGATCAGGAAAGATTTACAACTTCATGTCAAAATCAAAAGAGGCTACAAACTTCTATCACATAGTTCTTCAAAAGAGAGAATTTCATTCATATTAACCTTCAAAATTGAGCCCGTATTGCTTACTAAAGTTGATCACATTCTTGTATACTCATAAAGAAGAACCCATTTGAGCTGCCAGTATAAGATTCTCCATAGATGGAGGTTCTTCTTCCATCCACAATTCAAGTTCTATAAACATCGGCAAAGAAGTTTTTGGAATTTCAGCAAGAAAACTTCACTTGATGGCCTCAACTGCCAATTAAAAGAGGTCCATCTTTTCTCCTGCACTTTTACACCATACACATAATAAATGAATTAGTGCAAACTCCCACACCGCCAATTATCTTTATTTGTCATTGCGTCCTAACTTTAATCTTGTTAATTCATACTTAACTAAGAAACTTTGGGCCCCCAAAAGTGTGGCAAATTAAACAAACCATGATATATTTACATCACGAATGTTGAATATCCTCCAATCATACAGAACTCATCGTACTCTACCTCAATCTCAGAGATTCATGAGGCAGCAAAGAACCAACCAAATCCACACAAAAAGATGTACATCAACATGAAATATGTACATCAACATTCAAGATTAGTATTACCTACTACACAGCTATATTACTAGTTCAAAAAGAAACAGTGACTTTTAGTTTGATAGCTCTGATCTCTCTTTGTATTATTAATGGCTTAGTAATACCCAAGTGGTGCAGCTGAGTCCATCAGTTGTTGTCCCTGAAAATAACTGTCCTGCAATCAAAACGACATAACTTAGTTAATCAACACTAGACAAATGTCAATCATTTCAAGAAAGTCAAGATCATCAACCACATGAATTCTTACAGATACAAAGTAGTTGACATCACGGTGATGAGCCTCATCAGCCCTAACATACACGACAATATCACGGAGAGTGGATTTCTTAGGCAGGCGCCAGTAATCAATGGCAATAGTAGGAGCAGGCATATTTTCAATGTTACCATTGCCCAATTCCTTGAGAAACTCAGTGTAAGAATGGATAGCTTCTTCTTTCAGGTAACCCACGATATGATGAGCCAATTTGGGAGAAAGAATGTAAGTGACAAAGTAGGCGTTGAAGAAGACACCTTGCACTGCAAAGACCATAGCTCGCTCGTACCACTTTGTCTTAGCAACTTCCATGAAAGTCATGAGATGCATCCTCTTATTTTCAGCTTCTTCTATTAGAGCTTTAATACATCCACCACTTTGTTCGAGTCGCCTCAATAACTTATAGTGCAATAATATACCTCCCACCATTCCAGGCATTGCTGCCTCTATTTCTAACATTATCGCTCTGCAATCATATCACCTCTGCAGCATATAAATTAATAGCAATATAAAATTAAATCACCTCAATAATCTCATGTTCTTTTTTCATCTGAAATTTTCTATTGGACTCTTTATAAAGAAGGAAACAAAAGATGTTTTTACAAGTTTTTCACTCCTTTCATTTATGTTTTTACAAGCTTTTCACTCCTTTTATTTGTTTGCTTCTTCCTATGTACTTATCCTAACAACATCATTAATTACTATTAGTATAATACTGAACTCTAACAAGAATGACAACTATTAGCATTAGCAAATGAGGATCAAATAATTTTTCTTAAATAACACTTTTTCAATTCTTTTAAAAATTCTTTTAACTATAGCTAATTATGTATAATAAAGGGCAAACCCGTCCACCAAGCATTCCACGTTAGTAAAGTCCGAGAAAGGCCTCACCAAGAGGTGTGATGTACCTAACCTAATGCAAGTATTAGTGGTTAATTCCACCACTCGAACTCGTATAGATTTTTAAATATCTTCTAAAAATGAAAATTCTATTTTAAACAGAGTAAGCAATGAACAAATTTCAACCAAATCATTATAATACAAGAAGTTATGGAAAATGACATTGAATCTTCTTGTAAGAACTTAACCAATTTATTGTTATTATGACGATAATAAAGCTTTCCACCAACATTCCAAAATTATGGGAAACGACATAAAATCTTTTGTAAGAGCTCTAACCAATTTTATTGGACGAATAAAACACGAACGACTTTTTTATTATCATTATGATGATAATAAAGCCTTCCAATATTCTGGGAATTGGCATTAAAGACTTTCCACTCTATAACATACCTGAAAGAATATATTAGTGGGGTATCGAAGGATCTTAACATACCAATAAGCAAATTTTTCCAAGAACATAACTGGTGCATGGTGTTTTGTCAGACCTATTGATGTATCACTTGGTAAGTCTCCCATGGCTACATCACAAAATATCCACCATTAATCCCAACAAAAATATACTCCCAAAAAAATAATAAATAATATTCCCTTCATACCAATTTACGCATCACTTTCAAATTTTGAGATTCAAACAAGTAAATTTTCATATTTAAGTATTTTGAATCGTGACTTACATTTCTTATATAATTTCCAAATTAATATATATAGATTTTGTTTAAAAAAAATTAAGATTTCTTGTTTGATCATTTCATAGTTAAAGTTGAACTGTTTGAAATCCAAACTGTAAATAAAAAATATGTGAAAAGTTGTTTGAGTTCAGTACCATCAAGTTTAGTAGCCTTTGTCAGTGGAACACCCCAATAACTCACTACCGATTCTCAACACCACCGCTGACGCCGACGCCGCAGCACCGCTGCCGTTCTCCACTTTCTTCTCCTTCTCTTGCTGCTTGTCATCATTCAAATCCACTACCGAATATTTCCTAACCCAACATATACGGTTGAATGTTTCCTAAGATCTGTTCATAAGTAATATGATGAAAAGGACATATAGCAGAGGAGAAGTCAAAACTTCTATTGAAAACAGAGAATACAGATATTTGACGGAAGAAAAATTAAAAATCCAACTGAAAATACAGAACAAATTAGATATCTGCGAGAAGAAAACACATTGTGTAGAGAATTCAGATCAGAAGATGGAGCGATGGGTACTCGAGTTAATAAAAATGACTTTTGATTTTCTGTTTAAAATCCCATAATGGATATATTTAAATTTCAAAAATATGAGAAAAAAAGCAGGAAAAAAGATAAATAGCAATTCTTGTCAATGAAGCATGCCACATTAGTAGGTCACTCTTTCTCCTGTATATATATATTGATTTTAGCATTCGCAAGCTGCATATGTATGTTGCGGTTATCAAAAAATAATCATACAAAAGAAGAATGAATTACATGTAATAGAAATTAACGTGAAAATAAATGTAATATCAAATGTTCAATTTCAACTTAGTTTGCCACCAATACTTCAATTTCATCATCCTATAAAGCAATCTACTTGACTGGTCAATACTTCATCCCATACAATATGGTTGGTCTAATCGTCACTCTATTGAACTTAATTTTAAGTTTAGGAGACACTTTTTTATCACACAATATTTTGAAAGTAAGCCTCCATTTCATCTACCCAGCTCCAACATGGTGAGTGATATCCTCGCCAATCTCTCTATTTTTCTAGATCATCAATGCAAGATATTTGAAACTATATCTCTCTTCTAAATGGTTATAATGGATTTATTTGAGTTATCCGATCTATTTAAGTTATCCGCACCCTCCAACAATTAGTATCAGCGCCATGTTGTTTAAAATTACAGAAGTAGTATATATTTGGATTTATTTAATAAAATTATTAATTATGATAAAATTAGATTTAGATATCCACCAAAATATTATAAATATTGCTTAGATGGATAACGAATAAAAATTAGTAAAAAATAAAGAATTAAAACAAATAATATCTGAAAAACGTAAAGAATTAAAAATAAGGATAGAAAGACTACAGTATAACATAATTGTTGTAGTTAGTAAAAACTCAATAAATGCACAAAAAGAAGAAATATCAAATTTAGAATCAACAATAGATAGTCTAGAATATATATATCAACATAACTTATATATATTTAAATAAAATGAACAAAGAAGAATTTACAATAGATGAAAAAACATATGAAAATCACGAAGGATCAAAAATAAAAATAGAATTCTCTAATTTAGGAAGAAGATATAAGAAAATAGGTGATCATTTATATTTAATGTTAGAAAAAAAAGAATTAAAATTAGAAGATAAGTTGGCAGTCATGGTAAGAATAGAAAGAGAAAATGAAGAAATAGATAGGAAAAAAGAAATAGATAAAATAAAACAACAAACCACAGAAAAATACGAAAAATAGAAGAAACTAAAAACAGTAAGATTGCTGAATAAGAAAAATAACTACAAATACTAAAAGACCTGTATAAAAAAGACAGAAAGAAAAAGAAGAAAAAGATAAAGAACAAAAATTATTAAACGAGATAAATCAATTTAAAAAAAATTAGACATAAAAAATAAAGAATCAAAAACCAATGAATTAGAAATAAATACAATAGATGCTGAAGAAACAGATAATTATGATTCGAAAGGTAGTAATACATATGCAGAAATTCTAGAAAACATAGGAAAACTAAAAATTAATGAAAAACAAGAAGTAATTAATAAAGAAAACTTAGAAAATACAAACATAGAAATAAATACTCTTAATTAAGAAGACAATGAAAACATAATACCTAGTACATCAGAAATAAGAAAAGTTACATATTATTATAAAAATAAGTTTAAAAATATAACCTAAAATATAAATATAACAAATGGACACCAAAGTAAATGATTAATAAAAATTATAACTTTTTAGATTTAGACTGTGTAATAGACACAAATAAAATAATACAACTATGGGCAGGATACATGTCAAAATAATTATTAATATAGATACAACAAATACACCAGAATATTTAGAAAGGACATTAATAGGAACAATAAAATTATGGTTTTTTAACCTAGCCGAAGAAAGTAAAAAAGTATTAAGATCTGATAATAAAACAGAAGTAGCATCAACAGCTACTAAAATATCACCAATAGAAATATTGAAAAAATATGAAGTAGGTATAAGAGATGAATTTAGCAGTATAACAATAGAAAAAGAAGAAGAACAAAATAAAGAAAAAGATACGAATAAGAATTTAATGTTAAAATTAGAAATATGTAATATGTGCTATATAGATGAATATACGTGCGCATTTAAAGAATACTACTATAAGGGAACATATAATACAGAGGAAAGTAAAGAAATAAGAAGATTATATTTTAGCAAATTACCTGAATCATTTAGTTCAAAAATAATAAAGAGTTGGTATGAAGCAAAAATAGTAGATACCCTAAGAGCAAGAATAAAATTCTTACAACAATGGTATAGAAATCTATGTGAAAATATAGAGAAGAAATAAAAATAAAAAAACATTAATAAGAAATTTAGCATGTTAGCACCTCAATTTGGATGTGAAGAAAGATATTATAAGAAAAGAAAAGGACATAAGAAATATATGAAATACAAAAAATCAAAATATAAATATAAGAAACCAAGAAAAAGATATTATGTAAAAAATTATAAACATAAAAGACCATATAGGAAAAAGAAATCTATAAAAGAATGTACTTGTTATAAGTGTGGAAAACTAGGACATTTAGCTAGAAATTGTAAAATGCCTAAAAACCCAAAAAAGAAACAAATATCAGAAATAAAAATAGAAAATACAGAATATATGAAGATAGATTATATAGATTATGAATTAGAAAGTGAAGATAGTATATATGAAATTTCGGAGAATGAAACAGATAATGAAATAGATAGTGATTTAGATGAGTCCAATGACCGAAGAAAATATAAAAGTGAACCTAATAACTGAAAAAGATATAATAATAATAATAACAAAGGAAGAATATTTAAATGAAGAAAGAACAGATCAAAAAATAATATTTGATAATAATATATTTGACGAAATAAAAGGAAAAGAGTTAGACCTAAGTGTAGAAAAAATATTTAAAATACCAACAATAAAAAATATATTTAGTAGAAAAAAGGAAGAATACTACGTAGTAAGCCAAAAGGAACATGTAATAGACTGTAGATATGCAAAAGGTAGAGCTAATATACCACTAGTAACAAAAAGAATAATTAATAAAGAAATAAACGATATAAAAAGTAAAGACCTAATAAAATATGTACACATTGGAGGAATAGAGATATTGATAAAAGCAT
>NC_061119.1:153734727-153799571 GCF_002878395.1 Capsicum annuum | reverse complement strand
TATATATATATATATATATATATATATATATATATATATATATAAAGGAGAATGTTAGTCGAGGCTTTGAGCTAAAAGTGACCAAAGAGTTTGAAAATGAGGTGTAGGTGACTCAAGTCTTAATAATTGAGTGGAGGTGGCAATTACTTTATTATGAATTAAGAAAAATGGAAAAATTTGAAAATAATTCACAAATTTTTAAATTTACATTTTGATCCAAATATTTGTTAATATAACAATAAACGGAGGGAAAAAGGACACGTTTCTCTCTCTTCTCATCTGTTGTTTTCTCTCCCTTCTCAATTTTTATTGTTCATTGTTGCTAGTGATTTATTCATCATCTTCTGCTTCATTATCATCATCTACTACTTCATTATCACTTCATCTTCTACGTCATTATCATCTTCATCTTCTTCTTGTCGACCATTGTTGTTGTTTTTACTGCTACTGCTGCTACTTGACCAATTTTTTTAGGTGAAATTTTGTTTTGTACATCGCTTTTCACTTTTTCATTACTTCATAGGTGACTTTGGAAAGTAAAATTATTATTTTTAAAAGACACTGCTACTGCTATTTTTTAACAATGGATAGAACCCGTTAATGAATACAACATAAGATCCCACAATTTAAACAGATCACTCAGTCTGTTGCAACAGATAAATATTCTATTGCAACAGAAGGCTCATATGTTGGATTCATATATATGGTCCTATAGTGCCTATAACATGAATCGAACAGATGGGTAATTTGTTGCAACCGAATAATTATCTGTGGCAACAGACTAGTAATCTATTGCAACATATTACTTACCTGTTACAACAGACTAGTTATCTCTTGCAATAAAATATTTATTTGTATGTTGCATCAGTGAGTAATCTGTTTGGAACAACACAATACAGCTCTTGCCACAAACCCAACAAATAAGTAATCTTGCTATTGCTATTGGATTCAAATTATTCCTTAATCGTCGACATGTTTAATGAGAAGAAGAAAGACATAATGAAAATTAAATAAGAATTAAAATGTCAAAGTCAATCAAACATAAATTTTTTTACTAAACAAAAACAAATAAAAATACATAGACTAAAAGAGAAAAAAATAATCTAATTATTATTATTATCATCATCATCATTATTTTATTATTATTACCAGCCAACCAATCTTCAACTGGCAGCAGCAGGGCCCTCCTCAGCCTGCAGATCTCTTGGAGCATCCTTGCTCTCACGGCTCCCAACTCCCACTGCAAGTCATGAACCTGCCTCCGAAGTTTATGCATGGCATCTTGCAGAAAAATAATATCCCACACTGGATCAACCATATCTAGAACACATGTGAATTGACAAAAAGAGTAAAAATAAAAGTAAAGAAAAGAAAAACGTAAAAATAAAAGTAAAGAAAAGAATCTGAATGTAATACAATGTATACTACAAATTGGGTATATTTACACACAAAGTAAGAAAAAACTTATTTAAGTCAGGGAAGAGAAAGTGGTTGAAGGTGTAATATGAAAGATAAGATGCAAGAAATAAATAGAGTGTAGTAAAATGAACGAGTGAGTAAGGAGGGACCTAATTATAGAGGATTGAATTTGAATACGTAAGGAAAAAAGGCGCGACTGTTCACCTCCATTTATTAATTACATGTTTGATTACTGTGAAAAGTTATGACTTAATTAAATCAAGCTGCTGACTGAATTTTTGAATATTATGATAAGTTATGACTTTTCAGCTTATTATTATTAATTAGTTCTTTGCAATAACCATTTTTATTGAGTTGTGACAACAAATTCTATATTTTTTGTATCAGATAACCCATTTGTGACTACAGATATATCATCTGTTGCAACAAATCGACAACCTATTGCATCAGATAATCTATTTATTGCAACATATAATCTATCTTTTTTTTAATAATCATCATATCATTAATCCAAATTTGGTGATTTTTTTATTATATAATTTTTTTAATAAAATAGATATAAAAACAAAAATGACGAAAAGTCACTACTTGTCACCTATTTAATATTAACATCAATTATTCAAATTAAATAATTATTTTTTACGGTTATAAATTGTGTTTATCATTTATTTCTTTATTATTTTTTGTGAAAAGAAATGACTTAATTAAATCAAGCTGGTGAGTTTTTTATTATTGTGACAAGTCATGACTTTTCAGATTATTATTATTAATTAGTTATTAATTAAATAACCTTTTTCTCAATTAGAAAATCGAAGACACCTTTTCAATAATCGTTTCTTTAATAAAATAATAACCATTTTTATTGACTTGTGGCAACAAATTGTATATTTGTTGGATCATATAACCCATTTGTGGCAACATATATACCATATGTTGCAACAAATCGATCATCTGTTTTAGGAGCTTTTTGGATTTCTTCTAAAAGCTGATTCATCAATCGCAATAGATGAAAAATTTGATGCATTAGCAACGTTGAATATGTTACACAAAAAGTCATGACTATTCACCTTTTTTTTTAACAATCTTCATATACCTTAATTAATCCAATGTTGTGAATTTTTTATTATATAATAAATAAATAATTTTTAAAAATAAATTTCAAAACAAAAATGGTGAAAAGTCACAATCAATTATTAAAATTAAATAATCATTCTTTTATGGTTATAAATTGTGTTTGTCATTTATTTCCTTATTATTTATTTATGAACCATTTTTCATATTAAATAATCGAAAAGTCATGACTTTTCACTCTCTTAATAACAATAATCCTTTTTTTATTAATAACTATCTGTTGCAACATATGATCTATTTGTCGCAATAGATTAACCAGTTGTTGCAACATATGGTTCATCAATTGCCACAAACGCTCAATCCCTATCTCTAACCGTCGACATATTGAGAATAAGGAATAGACAGAATGAAAATTAATTATTAAAAAAGAATTAAAAATCCAAAGTCGACCAAACATAGATTTTTGAATCCATTATATACAAATATATACAATAAAAAAACATACCCTTGGGTAGATCCGATATAAAAAAAGAAAATACATACGCTAAAACAAAAAACATAACCTAATTATTATTACTACTATTATTATTATCATTATTGTTATTAGTATTAGTATTAGTATTAGTATTAGTATTAGTATTAGTATTAGTATTATTGTCAATCGGTCAATCGTCATCCGGTAGCAATAAGGCCCTCCTCAGCCTTGCTCTGAAGTCGCCCAACTCCTTCCGAAGTTCATGAATCTGCCTTTCAAGTTCCCGCAAGGACTCAAGATAAATCACCTTATGCAAATTTGGATCAGCCATATCTAGAAGCGGAGTAGAATGAACGAGTAAGCAGGAACCTATTTATAAAGAATTGAATTTAAATGGGTTAGTAAAAAAGCCACGACTGTTCACCTCTTTTTAGATACCACTGGTGAATTTTCGAATATGTAAATTAAAAAAACAGATCTAAATACAACATTTTATCTTTATTGTATTTCAAAAAGAAAAGAAAATTGCTTTAAAATAAATCTAAAAGATAGGTAATCTGTTACAAAATATATTCTATCTATTTGATAATTTACAACATACCCAACAAATAAGTCATATATTGCAATAGATTGATCATCTGTCATAACAGATGTCTATAATTATTTGATAATTTTAATAGATGTGTCATCTATTGCAACAGGTTAGTCATCTATTTATTCAAATTAAGCCATATATGGGCTAGGAAGAATAAGGTGCGTGCAGATGGAGGGATCCACTTTCATGTCTGGGAGTTATGTATTACTGATAAGGTCATCGATACAATACAAATAAAGTACAATGTTTTGTGAATATAGTTTTTAACCGATTAGGCATTGATCATTCAAACAAGATGTTACATTGTACAGTTAAGTTTGATAGGTTCAAATTGATAAGGCCGAAGGGCACATGAAGATGGTGTTAATACCCTGTTACGAATTACTGACAATTATTGCTCATGTTTATGCGTGCCGAGTTTTGAGAAGGGATCAATATTTGGTGTCATTATAGAGATTCAATAGCGATTGGACTTAACTTTAAGTGTGCATTGGACTCTGAGAAGGCCTTCAAAGGATCGCACTACATCAAGCAAGAACGGAAAACCAATGTAAATTCTCATGGCCCAAATTTATATGGAAGGGTTGTTCGAGAAGATGATTATACACCAGAAGGAGCCAAAGGAGAATGTCTGTGAGGAAAAGGGGAGTTAATGAAAGACTATATCATCTGAGACCTAATTGAAGAGGAAACATAGGGTAGCAAGGAACTTCTAGCAAATCTGGCTGATGAAACTGAATTAAAACATGAGAAATCTGAATCAAGTGCAAATATGAAAGTGTATCCAGTATTAAAAATTCGTCTGTTGTCTCTCTCAAAGAAAAATAGTGCAGATGGACACTTTGCTAGGGATCTGTGACTAGGATGCGTGGTCGAGATAATCACCTAAATAGAAATTAACAGAACACCAAAATAATAGCTTTACGGGCATCGGGGGTTGAAATGATGTAGAGTAAGTCTAGAAAACTTATGCCAAGAATAGCTGCAGTTAAAATAAGGAATCTAAGTGAAGGCTTCAACTTCTAAATTTTAAATTGCATCCCATGCCTTCTTGTTTGTGGTTTCGATTAGGTCCTGACCTGATAAAAACCACAAACAAGATTGAAAGATTGATTGAGTATCATTACTTCCTTAGCAATCTGCAATATAGATATAATTGATTATATTTTCTTTCCTTAGAATACTTTCAACATATCTTAGAGAAGATCAGATGCTTTTTGTAGTATGTGAATCCCCATAATTTTCAAGCTTACCTCCAACTTGTTGATTCGGTATTCAAGCTTGTTGTTGAGGTTAGTATAGAGTTCTTGGTATTTTATGAGCTTTTCAATGAGTAACACTTCCTTCAAAGATGTGGCATTGTAAAAAACCTTCAGAAGGCTTCTAGAACACTTTCTTCAGAAAGCTTAAATGATACATGGAGGGTCACTATGTTTATTTTAGGTTAACGTGTTGAGGCACACTCAAGCAGTGGTCCCAATAGTAGAACAACTCACTTTCTTGAGCGTTGTTTAATGCAGCGTGTTCAACCAACCTTTAAATAATTTGATAGGATAATGAGCCTGGAATTAGTGGAATCAATTTATATCAAACGTTACGTAATTCCAGAACATTTGATCTAAACTGATTTCACTAATTCCAGGCTCATTATCCTATCAAATCCTTTAAAGTTTGGTTGAACAAACTGCATTGAACAACGCTCGAGAAAGTGAGTTGTTCAATCATTAGGACCATTGCTTGAGTGTGCATCAACATGTTAACCTAAAACAAATATAGCAACCCAGCATGTATCATTTAAGCCTTGTGAAGAAAGTGTTCTGGACGTCTTTTGAAGGCCTTTTACAATGCCACAACTTCAAAGAATGTGTTTCTCATTGACAAGCTCACAAAATACCAACTACTAACCTCAACGATGGCAACGACAAGCTTGAATACTGAATCAACAAGCTGGAGGCAAGCTTGAAAATTATAGGAATTCACATACTATAAGAAGCATCTGATTTTCTTCAAGATATGTTGAAAGCATGTTAAGGAAAGAAAACACAATCAATTATATCCATATTGTATATTGCTAAGGAAGTAATGATACTCAATCTGCATTTTAATCTTGTTTATGGTTCTGATCAGGTCAATAGCAGTGGACCTAATCAGAACCACAAACAAGAAGGCATGGGATACAATTTAAAATTTAGAAATTCTTGCCTTCTCTTAGATTCCTTATTTTGACTTCAGCTGTTCTTGGCACAAGTTTTCTTAACTTACTGTACATCATTTCAAGTATCGGTGCCCGCAAAGCTACTTTCTTAGTATTCTACTATTTTTTGTGTAGGTGATCATTCCGACCATGCTACCTAGTCACAGATCCCTAGAAAAGTGCCCATCTGTGCTATTTTTCTTTGAGATAGACAACAAATGGATTTTTCATTACTGGATATACTTTTATTTATTCAGATTTCTCATGTTCTAAGTTTCATCAGTCAGATTCGATATGACCTCCCCTTCTATCCTATGTTTTCTCTTTAATTATCTCTCAGTCTCTATAGTCTTTTATCAACCCCTATTTTCCCTAGTAGGTATTCTTCTACCACACCTTTTGGCGTATAATTATCACCCTGAGAAACCCAACCATATAAATTTGGGCTAGGGCAACAACTGTATTGATTTTTGTTCTTGGTTGAAGAAGTGGGAGGATTCGAAGGCCTTCTTAGAGGCCAATACACCCTAAAAGTTAATCCAATCACTATCGAATCTTTTTACAATGCCACCAAAACTTGATCCCTTCACAATGCTTAACATATAACCATGAGTAACGACCGATATTAAATCTTAACAGGGCATCAGAACCATATTCATGGTTCCTTAGCCTTATCAGTTTGGACCTATCAAACTTAACTGTAAAATTGTAGATATCTTATTTGAATGAACAATGACTAATCGGTAAAAAATAGCATTCACAAAATCAGTGTACTCTGTGTGTGTTTTCACAATAACATTATCAGTAATACATACCTTCCACATATGAAGTGGTTCCATCTGCAAGCAGCTTATCCCTCCAAACCAATCTTTACTGTAGCCTCTTATGTAGGTCAGGAAAGTTGATCAACTTTCTGTTCTTTATATCTACAAAGAAGAGAAAAAATTAATTTCAAACAAGAGAAGAATAGAAAGAACATTATCCATTTGTTGCACTAGATTACCCATATGTTGCAACAGTTTCCCAACTGTTTAATAGATTGTTAATATGTTGTAATAGGTTTGGAGCCTGTTACAACAGATGTAGAGTCTGTTACAACAGATGTGGAGTCTGTTGGAATATATCAAACCAGCCTTGCTAGTGGTTTGATTTGTTCCAACAGTTTCTCCGTCTGTTGCAACATCAACAACAACATCAACTACAAAGAAACAAAACAATAAAGAAACAACATTATTTATTCCAACACCATCAACAATAGCATCAACAACAAAGAAGCAACTTCATTTGTTCTAACACCATCAACAATACCACACCACAAGTTTCAAAAACACCAACCCCACCAACAATATCAATAACAACATCAACAACAAAGAAACAAATAAAATACATACAAAAAAAGGATACTGCCAATAAGACTTTTAAACTTCTCCCAACAGATGACTTTTTTGCATATTTTAATAAAAATAATGGTTCATTCATTCAAGACTTAAAAGTAACCTCTCCTTCAAATTTTTTAAATAAATATGCTATGGGTAAAGGGTAATTAAATAAAAAAATAGATGTAAATAACTAATTTAAATAACCTGCAAAGAAGAAGACTAGAATAAAAGAGCAATAATGAATCATACCTGCAATGTCAAAAGCAAGGGGATCAAAACAACAATTTTAGTTAAGGAAAGATATAGATAGGTTTAGATCTAAAAGGATCCTTATGAGAAAGAGGAGATAAAAGAGAGAAAAAAGGAGACGATTCTGATAACCCTAAAGAGGAAAGAAAGAAAAAGAAGAGAGATGAATAAATTTAGGACTAAAGGAGAGATAATTCTAGACATTGGTTTAAATATTCATTAATAAATTGAGGGGCACGAGGAAGATGGGTGACATTAAAATGACAAGATAAGACTACTCAACGATGAGATTTTTGAGTTATCCAAAAAACATTTTTATCGCCTTAGTAGTACTATTTTATCTTTCTTCTTTCTGACAGAAAATTGCTTTAAAATTTAAAAAAAGATTTTCGAACAAATATGTCATCTGTTGCAACAGATATTAATATCTGTTTGAATATTTCTAATAGCTCAATCATCTGTCACAAACAGATGCAAATGTCTATTTGATAATTAAATCAAATATGTCATCTGTTGCAACAGATAACAATATCTGTTTGAAAATTTCTAATAGCTCCGTCACAACAGATGCAAATGTCTATTTGATAATTAAATCAGATATGTCATCTGTTGTAGCAAATATAAATATCTGTTTGAAAATTTCCAACAGTTCAGTCATCTTTAGCAACAGATTTCTTTGCAATTGATTTAGGTAGAACTAGGGATAAGTACATAGGGTCAACTATAACTTCAACTAAGTCTTTGTAATTGCATGATATTGGTATTGTGTTTCTCCTGACCTGAGTCGCCAATCAGTCAATCTGAGTCAAAATATTTTGTATTAACTTATTATTGAGCTAATTCCTAAATTGATTTAGATAGAACTAGGGATGAGTACATAGGGTAAACTACAACTTCAATTGAGTCTTTGAAATACATGATGTTGGTATTGTGTTCCTCCCGACCTGAGTCGTCAATCGATCAATCTGAGTCAAAATATTTTGTAGTAACTTATTCCTGAGCTAATACCTAAATTGATTTAGATAGAAATAGGGATGAGTACATAGGGTCAACTATAACTTCAATTGAGTCTTTACAATTGCAAGATGTTGGTATTGTGTTTCTTCTGACCTGACTCGCCAATTGATCAATCTCAGTCAAAATATTTTGTATTAACTTAGTATTTAGATAATACCTAAATTGATTTAGATAGAACTAGGAATGAGTACATAGGGTCAACTACAACTGTAATTGAGTCTTTGCAACTACATGATGTAGGTATTGCGTTTCTCCTGACCTGAGTCAATAATCGATCAATCTGAGTTGAAATGATTCATACTGAATTATTATTGAGCTAATACCTAAATTTATTTAGATAGAAATATGGATAAGTACATAAGGTCAACTATAAATTCAATTGAGTCTTTGTAATTACATGATGTTGGTATTGCGTTCCTCCCGACCCGAGTCATCAATCGATCAATTTGAGTTGAAATGATTCATATTAAATTATTGTTAAGATAATACCTAAATTGATTTATATAATACTATGGATAAGTACGTAGGTTCAACTACAACTTCAATTGAGTCTTTGTAATTGTATGATATTGGTATTGCGTTTCTCCCGATCCGAGTCATCAATCGATCAATTTGAGTTGAAATAATTCATATTAAATTATTGTTAAGATAATACCTTAAATTGATTTAGATATAACTATGGATGAGTACATAGGTTCAACTATAACTTCAACTGAGTCTTTTCAATTGCATGATGTTGGTATTGAGTTTCTCTCGATCGAGTCACTAATCAATCAATCAAAGTTGAAACAATTCGTATTAACTTATTATTAATATAATATCTAAATTGATTTAGGTAGAACTAGGGATGAGTACATAGGGTCAACTACAACTTTAATTGAGTCTTTCCAATTACATGCTATTGGTATTGCGTTTCTCCCGACCAAAGTCGCCAATCGATCAATCTAAGTTGAAATGATTCGTATTAACTTATTATTGAGCTAATTTCTAAATTGATTTATATAGAACTAGGGATGAGTACATAGGGTCAACTACAATTTTAATTGAGTCTTTGGAATTACATGATGTTGGTATTGCGTTTCTCCTGACCCGAGTCGTCAATCGATCACTCTAAGTTGAAGTAATTCATATCTTTTAGAAATTAAAAAAATAATTAAGACCAATTCGGACCAAATTAATAATTTTAGAACTTGTCATTCTTTTCCAAAAATACAAATCAACCCATACAAAATATTCATTTGTGGAAAAAATATTTCATCATTTTAAATCTAGAGTTCTCGCTCTTTTCTTTCTCTCTCAACAATACAGAAAATAACTTCTCAATATATTTCTCAACACTTCAAAACAGATTAATTTTCTTCTTATTTTCGACCACATAGTTGTTATTTTTGACTTTATTCTCGCTTGTATCTGCCATTTTCTTTGTCTTCGCAGGTAACAAACTTTAAAAAGAGTTCTACATTTGTTCTTTATTCTAAAAATTAGAGCTTTTTAGTTAATGATAAAAAAAAGACTTTAAGTTGTATTATCTTCGAGAATGGGTTAACAATTTTGAGTTTTGATGCTAAAAATGTAGGAAAAATACGAGAAAACCCTAGTTTTTATCACAGTGTTTTATTGACTGTCATAGTATTATTGAGTAGTGTTTTTGGTATTATTGGTGGCTATTGTTGGTGGTGTCGGTATTGGTGGTATTGGTGGTGGTGTAGATGGTCTTGGTGTTAATATTGGTGGTATTGGTGGTGGTGGTGGTGTAGATGGTCTTGGTGTTGGTATTGGTCGTATTGGTGGGGGTGGTGGTGGTCTTGGTGACCTTGGTGTGGGTATTAGTGGCGTTGGTGATGGTGTTAGTGGTCTTGGTGGTGGTGTTAGTATTGGTATTGGTTTCATTAGTGGTGGTGTTGATAGTCTTAGTGGTCTTAGTGGTGGTCTTGGTGGCATTAGTAGTGGTCTTGGTGGCCATCTGTTGCAACAAGTAGAACATCTATTGGGAGATATTAAATAGGTCTTCAAATAGATTTCCCATCTGTTCCAACTGATGGGTTATCCGTTGAAGTATTTATTTGTAATATGGCGTATAATAATTTATTGAAATTTGTCTTAGCTTTTTTTAAAAAATTATACAGATATCAAATGTAATGTATTTTTTATTTTTCTATTGTTTATAGTTAAATGATATCTCCCAAAAGAAAAGAAACTGAAAGTGGATCAACTTTTGACCACCCAACAAAAAAGGCTAGTGTACAGATAGGTTCAGAGAAACTTCATGAACAATCTTAGTTAGGGAAAAATGAGGATGAGAAAAGTTATGAAAAGGGAGGTGGAGAAGGGTATATAGAGGTTGGTGAGGAAAATAAAAGTGAGGAGGAAGAAGATAAACAAGATGATAATGCATAACTAATGGGGAGTGAAATAAGATCGAAATCCAGCATGAGGATGTCAAAACTATTAGTATTGACAGGTTTCAAGTATTGATTTTAATAGATAACCCTGCAGAACTAATTGGTGATCTTGTACTTAAATGTCAGTCGGGGAAACCTTTTGATGACTTTAGGAATATTATGAAGATTAAAAATATAGACAGACTTTTTAAGAAGAGCTTCTTTGGATGCTTTCTTGATCTGCCTAAGTACCACACTACCCATTTCTAAATAAGCATGGTATATGGTCTTCTCAAGCGTAGGATCAAGTACGTAGGGGATGATAAAGATTCAAAAGGGGGAGGGGGTGAAGATGGATGAAATCTGGATGAACTATTGTGGCATGTCGGTTTGTGTTGGCTTGAAAGAGTTTACCATAGTGACAGGCTTGAGATGCCATCGTCCAGAAGAACCTCTTATCAAGGAAACACCCCGCGAAAGGTCCAAGGTAAGTAGGACAGCCAAACCACTACTATCAAATAGGCGTAAGGCATTGTCCAAGCAACCACTCACCAAAACCAACAAATGCAAGGAAAAAATAAATGGGTTGTTAGACTTGCTGGACGTAGCTACAAAGCGGAAGATTTGATAGAAGATATCAAGGATAAAACTAGACCAAAGCATTACATGGAGAAATTATGCTTAGTTTGGTTTGCCCATTCTGTTCTATTGGCAAGAGACATCAAGAAGGTCATAGAAGATGATTTGTTGGTGCTTGCTGAGGATTTTAAGAAATTCAACAATTATCCCCGGGGATATGATAGCTACAACTTGACTATCAAATATTTACTGACAAAGATATCCCCAAAGATGATCACATTATATGGCTTTCCTTGGGCTTTCATGGTACATTTAATCACAATTTGTTTACTCGTCCATTATTTTATATTGAATAATTATTATGACTTTTTCTGCTTGATTCCTATTTACATATTTTAGGCTTGGGCATTTAAAGTCATTCCTTCTCTCCGAAAGTAGGTTAAGGATTACCCGAGTAAGGTTTCCCATCCAAGGATCCTTAGGTGGTTGGCTGCAAAGAGAAGCACAAGAATTAAGGAGGATGATCTCTTTAACCCTCTGGATGATGCAGTATGTCTTCTTTCAAGTAAAATAATTTGACTCAAAGAAATATATTAAAATAGATGTGTCATCTGTTGCGATAGATGAGTTGTCTATTCCAATAGATTACCCGTCTACTGCAACTGGAGCAATAAATGAGTAATCTGTTGTGATAGACGGTCCATATTTTGCAATAAATTAACCATCTGTTGCTCTAGTTCTCTGAACTCGACTCAACAAATTACCCATCTACTGTACATTATGCAACAGATGGGTAATCTGATGCAACATATTGTTAATTTGATGTGGCATACTCATTTGTTGCATAAGTTGACTGTGTTAATATGTAACCCAAGTGACTGCAAATTATTATAATATGATTTAAATATATTTGTATTTTTTATAGGCTATGCATCCTTGGATCGTGCCTACTGAGCAAGAGTTGGGGATGACTTTTTTTATTACTCTAGGTCTTGTTGATACAATAGCAGACCCAACGGTGGAGTTAAAAAATAAGGAATTGGCTAGAGAAACAGCCATAAAAAGAGCAGTTAGGCTTCAGCCTAATGTTGAAGCTCTTCATGACCAACCTACTGCAACAGATCTGGGTGCTTCTTCTAGGGGTGTTACTGGTGGAGTTGTTGATGCTCGTGGTAGCCATCCTGATGCTGATGTTGATGCCAGTCATGATGATGATCATATTGATGGTCAAGAAAAAATAAATACATTTGAAATCACCACTTACACAGATCCCTCTCACCCATTCACCGGTACCTCCCATCCTTACAATGGTTTCTCTCACCCCTCTTCACCCTCGTGTTTTTGTTGTAAATGCGAAGTGTATAAGGACAGATAGGATAAACTCCTTGAAAAACTAGAGGCTATCGCTGAAGTTGCCAAGGAATTAAAATCTAAGAGGGGTGTCATTCCATCTAGGAAGGTGAGGGAGCCATACACTCCTATAATGATGGTTAGGAGAAAGAAAAGAAAAATTAGCCAAATACTCTCCAGTCTGAAAACAAAAAGAATTGTAACTCCTACCTCTCCAAAATTTGTTAAATTTTAGAGGGCACTGAAGAAGGTCGACATATATGCAGCACTTGGCAATGAAGAAAGTAAGGAACTACGAAAGACCATGCATGCCAAGAAGAATAAATCTGCATAAGTGATATGGGTATCATGGGCTTGAGACCAATCACTAGGATCTAAGCTCGGGAACTACAAAGGCTTCAAGACACGTTTATGAAAATGGACGTATTGGAGCATGTATTAGAGCCTCCCAATGGAGTATATGCATTGACATGTGAGGAATTTCCTTAGGTGTTACAAAACACACCAAAGCTGCCCATTTTTGCATCCCAAACCCACCCCTTTCATTAGGGGTAGAAGGGTCCTTTCCTCATGACTTTTGTAATAGACTATTTATAGGATCCTTTTAGTCTTTCTCTCCTTAGTAATCTTATTTTGAAAATTAATATTTTAACATTGAAACACCATCCTCTCAAGATAGAGTAGACCACCACTTTGACATCACAAGAAATGGTTTCTTCTTGTGTTGTGTGTATCGGCTAGAAACGTGAGTGCTTGAGTGAACCGAGTTCCTCTTGTGTTTACTTAAGAACTTGGTGCTTGTTAATATGTTTTGTATAGGTTTTAGAGTTTAATACACTCTTTAGTTGCTACATTACAAGTTCTCTTTGTGTCAAGTTATCTATCTCCTTATCTTTCAAGTTTGTGTGTTTGTTGTTCTCGTTTGATGTCTTGTACGTGTGGACTATTTTTGTGAGTTTGTGGACTGTTTTGTGCTCTTTTAGATACTGCTTGGTATCATTTGGTATCATATCCATCATTGATTTCGTTCCCACGAGATCAATCTTGGGCTTGTTCACTTGAAAAATAAAAAAAAGGTGTTGAAAAGCTGAAAAACTCAAAACTAGTGAAGCTGTCCCATTTTTTTTGGTTCTTGGCCGAAATTTTGGTCTTGAATTTTGTGTGTTTTGTGTGTTATAGTGTTATATATTTGTTTCCTAACACTATAAGAGGTGTCCAAAATCGAAAATATCACAAAAAAAGAGTTGTGCCCTTTTTGTACCTTGGCAGAAAAATTGTGTCTTGTTTGTGTGTCTTGGCTGAGATTTGAAGCATAGATTTAGGTGTTATTTTGATTGTCTTAGTAGTTTTGTGTGTTATCTTGTTGTTTCCCTAGCACACATGAGTCTAAGGTCCAAGTTTGAGCCATTTTTTTAGTGTTGTTGAAGGGTTGGACGGCTTGAATATTGTTGTTGTTCATAAGTATTCTTATTGTTGTTCATAATGTTCCTGAGGTGAATGTTTAACAAAAAGTGTGTTTGATTTGAAAAGGGGAAGAGAGAGGTTAAGTCTTATGTTTGTCTTGAAAATAATTTCAAGACAACACCTAAAGAAGTAAATCAACAAAAGACCTCTCATAAGCTCCCTTACCAAAAGAGTGTCAAAACCATTTTTAAGAAGAACCAAAAGAGGAAAGGGACAAAGCCAAAGCAAAAAGGTGTTTTGTCATTTTGGTGCAAGTTGGTGAAAAGTTTATTGACACCTTTTTGGCCTTTTAAAAAAAGATTCCAAGTCCTTGTCTTTCATTTCAAAACCAAAAATACCTCACCAAACAAACATAATTGAATTATTCAAGTTGGACAACATCAAACATCAACAAAACAACAACACCAAATGGCCAAAATAAAATTGTGGGCCACATCAGCAACAAAACTCAAGTCATAGGACCTTCCAAGTTTCTTTCCTTGTCTTTATTAGTTTTTTTTCTATTGACTCCTGCACTAGTTGGCAACTAAGTAACAACCTACTAAGTTGTGAACTAGTTTTTGAGTACGTCTTCGTTTCAACATTCTTTGTGGTGCTTTGTTAGTTTACAATTCATAGTTGTTATTGGTTTAAGTGCGTACAAAGCTTCCTTAAGTCTTCAAAACCAAAATCCATTCTAACTCAAGAGTAGGCTCATTCCTAAGCACTCAAGGATTGATAGCCAACGTACAACACTTAAAGAACCAAGTGAGGAAGCCAAGTGTGAAGAATGTGTGAGCATATTTTGAACTAACATTTGTTTGTTTTGTAGGTACAATTGCAAATGGAACCCAAAAATTCCAATGCTCCAACCATGGACAATAATGTTATAAATGCCCTCTCAGCTAGTCTTGAAACTTTGTCTCGAGGCATGGCTAGGATGAAGGCAAATGTTGAGAAGTTAGGCTCGGATGTGGCCTCAACGAGTGAGAGGTTGGAGAGGGTGGAAAGCCAAAGGAGTTCTCTACCTCATACCCCTCAAAACACCTTACCTACTATTACTTCTAAGACCTTGCACCAGAGGTTGTATCCACCAAGTGCTACAAACCAAGTCAATCTTTACTCCCCAAGCTGAGAACAAAATGGACCTAGTCGTTCCTCACTCCACCAAGTCCCACAAGACGAACTTGGAACCCAAATTCCATCCCTAAACCTGAATCCTCCAATTCAAAATCTCTACACTCCACTAAATCCAATGTCTCTTTCCCAAGCTATACTAACCCAAAAATACCCTATCCAAGTAGAAAGGATGGAAAGTTAGGATTTAAGGAGAATGAGGCCAAGGATCAAGGTAGAGAGAAACTTAGTGGTGAGATACAATAAGAATATGAAGAAAAGAAGTCAAGGGAAAGGGAAACTGCGGGTAGTGAAGTAGGAAAGGGAAAAAAATATGCTTATGGGGTTTGCCCACAAAGGATCTTTGATACTCACTAACCCATATGCTAGCACTGTTACCAGAATTGATCCTTTTTATGTGCAGGTTCAAGTTCATATGTTATAAAAGAAGGATCAAAAAGAGGCTCAACACAATAACATGGAAAATGAGCTAGTGACACCCTTGGCCGAGAGCTCCAAACAAGTAGACTGTTGTGGCTTACACTGAGGTATAATTTCTACACTCTATACTTTCTTAGGCTTAAAATATTGTGATAAGGATATTAGTATTCTATGTGAAGTTGCTTCAGGTTTACATAGTGTAGAAAAGCATGAATCCTTCCTTGGTAGTTCTCTTGTTGCATATATTGGTCAATTTGCTCTTAAGGATAGTTCACTACTTGATCATGTGAGTGGTGTAATTAAAAATCCTCAAGTTAGTGTTCATTATTGTAATATTGACCATGATATTGGACCTATTTCTTTGAGCTTGTGTGATGCAAACCGAGCTACTAGTTTTGCTCAAGGTAATCATATGCTTGGAAAACTTTTGAATAAAGGTGTGCTTGATCTTAAGAGAAGACTTTTAGGCGACAACTCTTTAGTCTTGGATGATATCCTAGTAAAAGAATTGGTTAATCTCGACTTATACCCTTGGTTACACCATCCTTTTGATCTCGAAGCACTAGTGAGTTGGAAAAGGAGTTGTCTCGGCTTATGCTTATCTTTCCTTGATGATTATCTTATACCTATCCTTTGTAATTTTCAAACTACATGTTTCATGGTAAAAATAAAGGATTGCTGGTTGAATTTTAAAAGTGCAATCCCTCGGCAAGATGTCTCTATACTTGATTCCTTTCTATACTACCTCTTTACCTATGATAAAAACCATGTTAATTTTGAATTTGTATTGTGCAGTGGTAAGAAGTTTGGTGGCTGGTTTTCTTGTTTGCATGATGGTGATATGTGTTTGAGGTGGATCTTAAGATCAATAGTGGCATTATATTGATGAGGTCCTTTGTAGAGGTAATGAAACAAATGTATCTTACGGTTCCTAAGATAAAGGTAGTCTTACTTTTTGGGTTTAGTAAAGCCATTAAGACCATTGTAGTTTCCTTATCTCTTGATATTTTCCAAAGACACTTCCTTTGTGACATTCATGTTAAGCTTTTCATGTCACATACAAAGGACCCGTGGGTATATTCCGAATGTGAACAACCTTGGCTTGATGACATATGTGATAGTTTTGGATTGCACTCCTCCTTGATGTTTATCTTAGCCATGTCCTTTGTGATGCTTGTGGTAAGTGTTTAATGATCATAACAACGGATTGTTGGTTGTATTCCAAAAGTGTACCCTTTTGGCATGTCTATATAATTTGTGGTAATAATGCTGACCCTCCTATCATGAGGATTGTGTGCTTATTTTCCCTCTCTTTGGTTTTGCAAGGTGGGAATTTGAGGACAAATTCCTTTCAAAATGAAGAGGATGATACGGGTATCATGGGCTCGAGACCAATCACTAGGATCCAAGCTTGGGAACTACAAAGGCTTTAAGACACATTTATGAAAATAGACGTATTGGAGTATGTATTAGAGACACCCAAAGGAGTATATGCATTGACATGTGAGGAATTTCCTTAGGTGTTACAAAACACACCAAAGCTGTCCACTTTTGCATCCCAAACCCACCCCTTTCATTAAGTGTAGAAGGGTCATTTCCTCATGACTTTTGTAATAGACTATTTATAGGATCCTTTTAATCTTGCTCTCCTTAGTTAGCTTATTTTGAAAATGAATATTGTAATATTTAAACACCATCCTCTCAAGAGAGAGTAGACCACCACTTTGACATCACAAGAAATGGTTTCTTCTTGTATTGTATGTATCGGCTAAAAACGTAAGTGCTTGAGTGAACCGAGTTCCTCTTGTGTTTGTGTAAGAAATTGGTGCTTGTTAATGTGTTTTGTAGAGGTTTTAGAGTTTGATACACTCTTTAGTTTCTATATTACAAGTTCTCTTTGTGTCAAGTTATCTATCTCCTTATCTTTTAAGTTTATATGTTTGTTATTCTAGTTTGATGTCTTGTATGTGTGGACTATTTTTGTGAGTTTGTGGATTGTTTTATGCTCTTGTAGATACCGTTTGGTATCATTTCAAGTTTATGGATTGTAGATACCACTTGGTATCAACAAGAATACACCATGCATATGTTTGACGTCCAAGACTTCAAGATGATGACAAATATGCATGAGTGGTACGTGGACAAGGTAAGTTTACTTTTCCTAACCTAGCCTTCTAATCTACTCTATGAAGAAGAAGCTATACAAATAGATGTGTAATCTA
Organism: Capsicum annuum; assembly: GCF_002878395.1. Classification (NCBI taxonomy): domain Eukaryota; kingdom Viridiplantae; phylum Streptophyta; class Magnoliopsida; order Solanales; family Solanaceae; genus Capsicum; species Capsicum annuum. Next base: position 153,781,640 of record NC_061119.1, on the reverse strand, counting down.
TTGCAACATCTGGTATTCTGGTGCAATGGGTAATGGTTTTGTTGCAATAGATTAAACATCTATTGCATAAGTTATGTTAGCTGGGTAATCTATGAACAGATTCAGAGAACCCTCTACAACAGATGGACCATCCGTTGCATCTTTTCCCTATGTTTTTCTTCTTTACAATTACTAACCTATTGAAGAATTATCTTCTTATTTCACAGTATGTTGATGAAATTCTCTGCCTCATGAGGGGCAGAGAATTAGCGTACCCGAATGCTTATGATGTTGCCGATATGATAATGGATCTCAACTTCTACAACAATTTCAAGAATAGGTACAATGAGCTCACTAGGCTAGCTAAAACTCTCGATCACCCGAGATTTAATTAGCATGTTTCTACATATGAATGGGATGAAGATATGATTAACTATGTTAGAGAGCAGAGGCTATATCCACACAACAGGAGATGGACCAAGGTAAAGAGAATTCTTGCAGTCTTGAATATGAAAGTCATATATTTTATCTTTCTTGAGATACTTCTCGAGGAGGGAAAGATTAAGTTTTATGACTATAACTTACCTTTGTTCGACGACTGTAATTTTTTTACCCACATGAAGCCACTGTTGGAGTTTCTCCCCAGCTTTTTTGAGGTAGAGTAAACTGATGGATTATTTTCCAGTGAAAGTGCTGAATAAGAAAGCATGGGATTTTGAAGATCGAAACAAGGGCATGGACCTTCAAAAAAATAAAACTAGTGCTGCGTGCTGGCCAAACTCTTTTGCATACATCGAATTCAAAAAAATAAAACTAGTGCCGCGTGTGGGCCATACTCTTTTGCATACATCGAATGTTTGCTGACCAACATAGAAATAGTTGGTATGTGCAATGCCATTATGGAAAAGATGCAAGAGGTCTGGGCTTATAGGGTACAAACTAGATGCTTGGAGACTGTGTATAAAACAGATGTACAAAGACAAACACCATAATAATTTTTTATTTTAAGCCACTTCACTTTACATGTAGTGAAAATTTTTTATGTTTGAATAAAGTTGAATTTTTTATAAGTTGCAACATATTGTCTATCTGTTGTAACATATAGTATATATGTTATGACAAATTAATTATCTGTTGCAATGGGCTGGTTATCTGTTGTATTATGCAGATGTTTCTTAGTCTATCTGTCGCAACAGATATACAATCTGTTGCAACTTATAGTCTATCTGTTGCAATTGATAGGTAATCTATTGGAACAAATCAAAATAGTAGGAAGACCGTTTGATAATTTCCAATAGATGACCTATATGTTGCAACATATGTCAAAATCTGTTTGATAATTTCCAACAGATATGTCGTCTATTACAACAGATGTATTATCTGTTGCGATATTTGAATCTAGTATTTTGTTTCAATTAATAAGTTCAAAACTAAGGATTAAATTATATTCATAGACAAGATAAAATAAATTGAAGCCTTCAAAAATTACATGAAACAACTCGACAAATAAATGAAATGTAAAAAAATTATTATGGGTACAAATTATCTACTCTACAAACAATTTAACCTTTGGTGCCAAAAATCCCCAAGGAGAGGTTATTAATTTGAAAGACTCAAGATATAAATATCTACTCAATATGTACAAGTTGTTCTTTATTCGGTGCTATGGAATTAGGCTTTGGTCGTCTTGCATCTTTAATGTCGCTTGCATACGATTTCTGTGCTTTAGCTTCTCTGTGTTTTCATAAAAGAGTATCATATCTTTTGCAGAGTAATCCAGCATCAATTCCATCATTTGGTACTTGTAATCCATCGCTCAAATACTCGACGTAAGAGGTAATAAAAAGACCGCAATCCCTGTGTTTTAAAAAAATGGATAATCCATATCTTGCAATTAATGTAAGCATTGTGAAATTTATAAAATAAAACTAAATCATGATACTTATAGGCTACCAGTGGGTTGTTGAGCAATTCCTTTAACATATCTACATCAAATAAATTACCCATTTTATCTCGGTATGCTTCAATCATCGACCAATTAGTACAAACCTTTTGGTCTAAAAAGCCACTTAGATCAAGGTAAGTAGGCAATATTTTGGCCAGCTTTTGTATCTCAGACTCAGAGGATGGCCCGGAACGTCTCCTCCACGACATCGAGGCATAAACTTATATGTTCCTCTTATTTAGAACGACAACAACCAACACCCAATAGAATTCATCACCATAATTAATTGGGATGTACACTTTATCGATGTAATGTCAAGGTAAGCCATCTGGAATGCTAAAACCTTTGATGATGTTGATTAAGTATTTCTCATTTCAAGAAATTTTCGGTTATTGTTGACAAAAGCTATTGTAGTCATTATTGATGTAAACTTTGTAAAAACAATTGTGTGTCATGTATTTGTATTATTCTTGTGTTTACAACTTGTTCATCTTTCGAAGGTAGTAAAAAATTACATCGATGTGCTGCACATATTATCAAACATTTCAGATTACATGACAATAAAATTAATACACAAATGCAATTATATAAAGTATTAATTAATAGTAATATGTATGACATTTAAACCTCATTATTCCAGCAAGTTTGGGGCTGTGACATCAAATAGAACCAATCTTTCATTCTAAGATGTGCAACAATAAAGTCAAACATATCAAAACTAAGACTCAATTTGTTCACTTTGTAGTATTTGTCATTTTTTTTTTCTACATGATTTATATGTGTTAATGTAATTTTTACAACAAGAATTGTATAAGTCAATATCTTTAAAAATAATTTATGTACCTGCCGGCGTAATGCTTTAACAGACCATCGGCAATCCATTCTGAATAGTCATTGATCAACTTTATTAGTTTTTTTGGAGCCTCGTCTGAGATGTTGAACCCTTCAAACGGGTGTAATACCCCATATTCTTTCTAGTTCAACTCAGCTCAAAAGAGGCATATTAGAGACTTAGGACTTGAAATTTTAGCTAAGTGTTGAAGACTTAGTCTCACTTTTGACCTCTAAACTTTGATGACTTTATTCTCGACCTTTCCAACCTTGGAATGTCAATTTCTAAGTTGTTTCATGATCAAGGTAGTCCATAGTACCTCCAGGGTGAGTTTTGTAATTTTTGGAGAAGGATTGGGGCATGTTTGGTTGGCCAAAACAAAACCTCAATGCGATATCGCCGCGCCACGTTGATGGCCGCGTCAATATAGACGATGCGATGTGTTGCTAATTGTGTCACAGTGAGCAATATGATACGTCATTAATCGCGTTGGTGCCTAATTTTTGTGCATTAAATGATGGGTTATGGGGGCATTTGAGTCATTTACCCTCACCTAAATCCATCCAAAACACACAATTTTAGCCCCCAATAGCATAGATGCTTCATTATTCATCTTTTTTCTTCTCCAAGAACAAAATCCTAGCTCCAAGAATCAAGAACAATCCCATAAATCCTACTCCAAGAAAGCTTATAATCCAAAGTTTCGATTTCAAGAACTTCAAGAAGAAGCTTTAAGAACACCATTAGAGAGTCAAAGGTTCAAGCTTTTACATTCAATTTATCAAGCAAGGTATGTGGGGTTATGAACAAGGATCCTCTTTCATCCTTGTGCCCAAAAACTAATTTTCAAAGTTGAATTTATATGATTAACAATTTAGGGTTCATACCCAATTATCATTGTTTGAAGATATTGATGTTTCAAGTGGTTAAATTTTGAATTACCTCTCTACTTTTGCATGTTTATGTGTGTGAGATGATTTTATATACATTGAAAATTAAAGTTCACCATCTTGACTAGAATTATGCAAGAATTTCAAGATTTTGATTATTGAGCCTGAGTTTATGATAACTTGACATGAGTTTGATCATGGGTTTTAAGCCTTAAGTATGAGTATTGATATTTCAAGAAGATGATGCCTTTAAGCATCCCATGATTAGTTTACATTCAGATTTTTTAGAAAAGATTTGATCTTTTGATCCTCAGGTAAGATATGGAATCCATTTTACAATTTTGATTACAGTTATGATCACAATTTTGATTACAGTTTAAAGTAAATAGATGCATAACTAGTTTTCATTGTAAACCCTTATGTTAGTTTTAAAGTAGATTTCCTACAGAATGAGCATACAAATTAAAGGGAGTAGTATTTAGCACCGAGCGAGAAGTATGGGTTTAGCGCATCTTACTTCCCCTGAACTACGAGTAATGTAGGTATAAATTCAGATTATATTCCATTTATATATGGATACAGATACAGATTGTGATCACTTAGATTAGGTTATACTCCTTGGCAAGAGTATGACACCTCTTCCCAATGTGAGGTTTTCCCATAAGGGAACTAGACGTTGGACACTATGATATCTCACATAGTGTATGTTAGTTAGAAGAACCTCCCTAATAGCAAAACTTTACAAAATAATTTTTAAAAGAATTCTCTACAAAACGGAGTAATTGTAATAGAAAAGAACAATAGAAAAGCTTTTAGAAACTAAGCGTAAAGGCTCACGATTTTTATCAGATATTGTTTTGCATGAGTCATTAGCTATGAAATTTTAGTTTTTAGTTTACAGATACATAGTTGAGTCCCTTTACACTTAGCTTAAATGATTTGAAGACAGACTTGACTTCAGTCCTACTTGTTTTACTAGAGAAAGAGTAAAAGTACAGCTTTCAGAACTAAATGTTATGACTCACTATATTTATACAGTATGTTTTGCTATCCATGGGTATAATTTTTTTTTAGTTTTCAGATATTTCAACTTATGTGAGTCATCTATATTTAGCATGCATATTTTATGTATTTTGATAACATTGAGATATTATTTCTACTTATGCATTCACCCTCACATGCTCAGTACATTCCAAAAGTACTGATCCACATATATGTCTATGTGCTACATTATCTCATAATATAGGTTTATGTGATCAATTCCAGTAGCGTGATTGACCGTGAGCATCTCTATCTACATCCCAACAATGGTGAATCCTCATAGTTTGGGGACCTAGTTATTCAGATTTCTATCTTTCCAGATTAGTTTATTCAATTATGTTAGATAGTTTGAGTCGGCTGGGGTCCTGTCCCAGTGACTCTCTAGTAATATCATTAGAGGCTTGTCCGACTATTAGATACATTGCAGTTTTCTAGTGTTAGTTATTTAGATTTTTATTTTAGTTAAGTACTTTCATACATTTCATGCAGTTAAACTCAGTTTAGTTCAAACAGTATTTCAGTATTTTAGTGAACCACATGCTTATATTACCTTAATTATTGGAGTCATCAGAATGACTAGCAGGATTTCAGGGTTAGCTCGGGACTACTTGTAGTCCAGAGCATTGTGTAGCATCCTGGGACTCATTTTTGGGATGTTACAAACTTTGTATCAGAACCTAAAGTTATAAGAGTCTTAGGGAGTCAAACAATTTGCGTTTCATAAAGTATTAATCATGGGTATGAAGTGCGCCACATTTATGAGCAAGAGGATACGGGACGTTTTCAAAAAATTATCTCTTTCTTTCATGATCTATCATGCTTATAGTGTCTCTATCTATTTTTAACTCGTGCTCTTATATGACAGTTCAAAGATAGTTTTTTGCGAATGTGCATTGACTATCGTCAGCTGAATAAAGTCATAATAAAAAACAAGTATCCTCTTCCTAGGATTGATAACTTATTCGATCAACTCCAAGGTGAAAGTTACTTCTCCAAGATAGACCTTAGATCGGGCTATCATTACCTTAGAGTAAGGGAATGTGATATTCCAAAGACAGCTTTCAGAACCCATTATGGTTATTTTGAACTCCTAGTTATGTCCTTCGGACTAACAAATGCCCTAGCAGCCTTTATGGACTTGATGAATAGAGTGTTCAAACAGTACCTAGACATGTTTGTCATAGTCTTTATCAATTATATATTTGTCTATTCTCTTAGTGAGGATGGTCACCTAGACTATCTTAGAATTATGTTGCAAACTCTTAGAGATCACTAATTGTTTGCCAAATTCAACAAATATGAATTTTGGCTAAGGTCAATAGCTTTTGTCGATCATATTGGTTCCAATGATGGCATTAGAGTTGATCCCCAAAAGACAAAAGCAGTAAGAAACTGACCTAGACCTATCTCTCCATCAGATATTAGAAGTTTCTTGGGTTTAGTTGGCTATTACAGGTGGTTTGTTGAAGGGTTTTTGTCCATTGCATCCCCTATGTCTAGATTAACTCAGAAGAAAGTTAAGTTCCAGTGGTCAGATTTTTGTGAGAAAAGTTTTCAGGAGTTGAAGACTCGACTCACTTAAGCTCTAGTTTTAGCATTATCTTATGGTATAAAGGATTCATTGTGTATTCTGATGCTTCAAGAATCGTTCAGGCTTGTGTTTTGATATAGAGAGGTAAGGTTATAGCCTATGCCTCTAGACAACTTAAGCCTCACAAAAAGAATTATCCAACCCATGATCTTGAATTAGTTGTTGTGTTTGCTTTAAAAATCTAGAGGCGCTATCTTTATGGGGTGTATGTTGATGTGTTTATGGACCATAAAAGCTTGCAGTATGTGTTTACCAAGAGGGATTTAAATTTTTATCAGAGAAGGTGGTTAGAATTATTGAAAGATTATGACATGAGTGTGTTATATCATCCGGGTAAGGAGTCCTATTAAAACCAAGAAATATAGGCCTGCCTGCCATCCACACCAGAATAAATAGAGTTTTCCGAAAAAACCTGCTAGTGGAGGAAGACCTCCTAGGGATAAGAGACATAGGGCTAAAGAGAGAGCCAAAAAAGTAAGGCCAATTTTGTGGCAGACGCTCTTAGTAGACTGTCTATGGGCAGTGTTGCTCATGTAGAGAGTGATAAGAGAGAACTAGTTCGGGAAGTTCATTGGTTAGCTATATTGGGTATGAGGTTGGTTGAATCAGCTGAAGGAAATGTTGGGGTTCAGAGGATTTCAGAATCTTCTCTAGTTATCGAAGTGAAAGAGAAGCAGGACAGGGATGCTAGTTTAGTCAAACTGAAGGGGTCAGTTAAAGACTAAAAGATGGAGGTTTTCTCACATAGAGAGATAGAGTGTTGAAATACCAGAGTAGATTATGTGTGCCATGTGTTGATAATTTGAGGTGGTGAATTATGGCAGAATCACATGGTGCGCATTACTTCATCCATCCAGGAGCCACCAAGATGTACTATGACTTGTGAGAAGTCTATTGGTAGAGCGGTATGAGGAGTGAGAAGTCTATTAGTAGAGCAGTATGAAGAGAGATATCACAAAATTTGTAGCCAAGTGTGCAACCTGTCAATAGGTTAAGGTAGAGCACTAAAGACCTGGTGGTATATTGCAGGAGTTTGGTATTCCTACTTGGAAGTGGAAAAAGGTAAATATGGACTTTGGGACTGGATTACCATATTCGCGTCGGCAGCATATTCGATTTGGGTTATAGTAGACAAATTGACCAAATCATCTTATTTCTTGCCAGTTCATACATCCTACACAGTTGAAGATTACGCTAAGATGTATATCAGAGAGTTGGTCAGATTGCATGAAATTTCTTTATCCATTATCTCAGATAGGGGTACTTAGTTTACCTCTCAGTTTTGGAGAGCCTTTCAGAAGGGTCTTGGTACCCAAGTTTATCTTAGTTCATCTTTTCACCCGCAGACATATGGTCAGGCAGAGAGGACTATTCAGACCTTAGAGGATATGTTAAGGGCATGTGTTCTTAATTTCAAAAGCAGTTGGGATGACAACATTTCGTTGATTGAGTTTGCCTATAATAATAGTTACTATTTTAGCATTCAGATGGCCCTATTTAAAGCTCTATATGGGCGAAGATGTAGGTCACAAGTCAGTTGGTTAGAAGTGGGTGAGGATGCTTTGATTAGGCCAGATATGGTGTTTGAAGCCATGGAGAAAGCTCAGTTAATTTGAGAGAGATTAAAAGCATCTCAAAGTCATCAAAAATCTTATACAGATGTAAGAATGAGAGATATTAAGTTTGAGTTTGATGATATTATTTATTTGCAGGTTTCACCCATGAAGGGGGTGAAGAGATTTGGCAAAAAGGGGAAGCTTAGTCCTCGGTATATAGGTCCCTAAAGGATTTTGAGTCGTGTGGGGAAGGTAGCATTTGACTTGAGCAACCTGCAGACTTGTCATCAGTTTACCCAGTGTTCTATGTATCCTTATTGAAGAAGTACATGGATGATTCAGCTGTTATAGTTCCTCTAGAAAGCATAAATATTCAGAATAGCCTCTCAACGAAGAGCTTCAAGTAGAGATTCTTTATCACCAATTCTGTAGACTAAGGAATAAATAAGTTTTCTTCAAAGTTCTATGGCGAAATCAGTCCTTTGAGGGTGCCATGTGGGAAGAAGAAGTAGAGATGCGAAATAAGTACCCTCACCTCTTCTCCATAAACTCAGATTCAGTCGAAGGTAACAATCTTCCTTAATTCATTTCATTTCTAGTCTCAGTTTCAGCCATATGTTTATCTTAATGTCAATTCATGCACTCACAGATTGGTTCAGTATCTTATCATGTTTTAGATTCAGTCATACAGTTTTGGTTTCAATTGTGCATGCCAATATATAGTCTCAGTTCTCCATTATCATCAGTGTAACTAGTCTCATTTGAGGATGAATATTCTTAACGGGGAGGTATTGTAATACCACATATTCTTTCTAGTTCAATTCAGCTCAAAAGAGGCACATTATAGACTTAGGACTTGAAATTTTAGCTAAGTGTTGAAGACTTAGTCTCACTTTTGGCCTCTAAACTTTGACAACTTTGTTCTCGACCTTTCCAACCTTGGAATGTCAACTTCTAAGTTGTTTCATGATTAGGGTAGTCCACAGTACCTCCGGGGTGAGTTTCGGAATTTTTGGAGAAGGATTGAGGCATGTTTGATAGGCACAAACAGAACATCAATGCAATATCGCTGCACCGCGTTGATGGCCGCATTAATGTAGACGACACGATGAGTCACTAATCGCATTGCAGTGAGCAACATGATGCAGCGTTGATCGCATCGGTGCCCAATTTTTATGCATTAAATAACGGGTTATGGGGAGCATTTGAGTCATTTACCCTCACCCAAATCCATTCAAAACACACAATTTTAGCCCCAAATAGCATAGATTCTTCATTATTCATCTTTTTCTTCTTCAAGAACAAAACCCTAGATACAAGAATCAAGAATATTCCTATAACTCCTAATAGCAAAGTTTTACAGAACAGTTTTTAAAAGAATTCTCTACAGAAAAGAGTAATTGTAATAGAAAATAACAATAGAAAATCTTTTAGAATCTAAGTGTAAAAGCTTATGATTTTAATCAGATATTGTTTTGTATAAGTCATTAGCTATGAGATTTTAGCTTTTTGTTTACAGATACAAAGGTGAGTCCCTTTACACTTAGCTTAAATACTTTGAAAATGGACTTGACTTCAGTCCTACTTATTTCACCAGTAGAAAGAGTAAAAGTACAGCTTTCTGAACTAAATGTAATGACTCACTAGATTTATGCAGTATGTTTTGCTATCCATGGTTATGATTTTTTTTAGTTTTTAGATATTCTAGCTTATGTGAATCATCTACATTTAGCATGCATATTTTATGGATTTTGATAACATTGAGATATTATTTCTACTTATGCTTTCACCCCCACATGCTCAGTATATTCCAAAATTACCGATCCACATACATTTTTATGTGCTACATTGTCTCATAATGTAGCTTCAGGTGCTTAATTCCAGTAGCATGATTGACTATGAGCATCTCTATCTACATCCCGATAGTGGTGATTCCTCATAGTTTGGGTATCAGGTTATTCAGATTTCTAGCTTTTCAGATTAGTTTATTCAGTTATGTCAGACATTTTGAGTCAGATGGGGGTTTGTCCCATCGACTCTCTAGTAGTATCATTAGAGGCTTGTACGACTATTAGATACATTATAGTTTTTTAGTGTTAGTTCTTCAGATTTTTTTCTTAGTTAAGTACTTTTAGACATTTCATGCAGTTAAACTCAGTTCATTTCAGACAATTTTCAGTATTTTAGTGTACCGCATGCTTATATTACCTTTATTTGAGTTATCAGAATGAGTAGCAGGTTTTCAGGGTTAACTCAGGACTACTGTAGTCCAGAGCATCGTATAGCATCTCGGGACTCATTTTTTAGGTGTTACAATAGGTAATTCTTCTATTCTCCCAAATTGACAGGCTCCACTTTTTCTTCTTCCATGGAAGCAGTTGATGGATTATCAACTGTGATATTATGTTGTTCAGTAGTTGCTTCTACTATGACATCAACCTGGAAAGCCAAAATTGTCAATGTTAATCACAGATATACAATCGATAATCTATCTGTTGCATCAGATGGATCATCTGTTGGGATAAATTCGAACAAGTAAAACATAGTTGTACTATAATTTCGAACAAATGACCCATCTGTTGCAATATATGACTCATTTGTTGGTACAAATTAAAATAGTACGAAGACCTATTTGATTTGCTGAAACAGACGAACATATATTAGAACAGATAATACATCTGATGTAATAGGTTAGACGACAATTGCAATAGATGTATATATATGTTTGATAATTTTCAGTAGATGTATCATCTATTGAAACAGATCTGTGTCTGTTTGTTTGTTAAAACAGATGATATACATTCACCTTCTTCAGCTCATGCTGCTCTCCTATGGCCCTTGTACATTGATCAAAAGTGCAAGACAAAGGCAGAGGAGTTGCAATTTTTCTTTTTTTGATGCTTGGTGATGCCTTAGAAATCTCTTTCCTTCTCCTCTTAGCCACCTTGATCTCTAGTGGAGTGTATGGATATGGAATCCTCTTTAATGGAATGACACCACTCTTAGATGTCATTTTCTTTAAAGAAGTTGTTAATACATTAATAACATTAATTACTCCATCATGTTTTGCCTGCAGTCTTGATATTTGCATGCCGAACATTCGCTAGAAGCGGCAAAATCTATATAACCAGTATGATCATAATCATAATGGTTTGTTGTTTCAAAAAATGTAAGAGGAGCGTCATTAGCCCCAACAGTAGCATCACTATAACTACCATCATTACAATAACAAACCTACCCTTCAAAATAATTTTTGTTGTGATGGTTGTTACTCCAAACAATTCCTTCTATAGTCTATCAATGACCTTAGGGTCTGATAAAGTTTGCACAGATCGTAAAGTAAGAAAAAATGGCTTGTTCAACTCTCAATTGGTCAGAACAAGCCATAGATGGACAATCTAAAATAAATCAGTATATATATTAGAATGATGATGAAATTATTTTAAAAAATCATTAATTAAAATAAAAATTTAATTATAATTAGACTTACTACTTCCTTCGGGGGGTTGAAGAGATCAAGAAATTTTACATTTTTATCAGTTTTGGCCGACAACCATCTCAAGATTCTTGGACAGGAAACTTTTTCCTGGTAGTTCACTTGTTGTCTCAAATAAGGAATGGCTTCAAATGCCCAAGCCTATAAAATAACTCCAATAAATCAAAAGCATTATTGAATATAAAAAATTGAATCATGTCATAATAAAAGAAATATTTACCATGAAAGCCCATGGAAAGCCATATAAGTTGACTATCTTTGGTGTTAACAGAGTCAACAAATATTTGACAGTCATTTTGAAGATTTCATAACCCCAAGGATAGTTGTTAAATACCTCAAGATCCTCCGGGAGATTTATCAAACCAATTGGTATATTGTTGTTAACGTCTCTCTCCCAAAGAGTATTATGTACAAACCAAACCAAGCACAATGATTGCTTATGCTTCTTGGAAAGTTTTTTACCTTTCAACGTTTCTTTCAAATTTATGTTTTTGAAGGTTGGACCAACAAGGGACACCAGGTCATCACGATCACTCACTTTTCTTTGCCTTTTTTGGGTGTGAGGGGTGATTTTTGGATTAGAATAGGTATAGCTCGAGAAGGAGAAGGAGGAAAACATTTTAATCCAGTAACCATGGCAAACTCCCTCCAACCAAAACAAAAGGTATGTTACAGTAATTTATCCACACCTCATCCATCTTATCTTTGTTTTCATACATAAACCTACACTTGAGAAGATCATATACCATTTTTATTTGTAATCGGGCATTGTTGTCCTCCGGAAAATCAAGATATTGCCCAAAGCAGTTGTCCCTGAAATAAGCTTCCAAATTTTATTCTCGACATATTTTTATGAAGGCGTCAAAAGATTTTCTCATGGATGAATTAACCTCGAAATCACCTGTTAAATCTGTGGCACCATTGCATTTCATTCTCACAAGATAACTATCAATGCTGAAGGTTTTGACCAACTCTTCGGTCGAAGGGCAATTAGCATTTGGATCATCTCTTTTGAAATATTTCTGTAATACCCCAAAAATCCAAACCTACGTTAGAGACATGTTTCAAGATCATGCATAGAACATTATAGTTATTTTGTGATTTTAAGAGTGATTTTTATGTATATTAAGGACTCAAATAACTCCCATCTATTAGGCGAATCAAAACATCCCTTACCGATTGAAATTTTGATAAGAATGTTGCTATAGTTAACTTTAAACAAGCATATATTTTGGTCTACTTAGAATTTTCCAAATCAAGACCTACTAAATGATAGAAAAATGAATTATCTTTCCAACAATACCAATTTCACCTTAATCCTATATTCGGATAAGAAGTTATGGAACTTTTAGTGAAAAACAGTAGCCCAACGCGATAAGGCCGCGTTGCGGTGATGGCCAAAATCACCTTCGTCCTTTTCTAGTGAACCACTATGATAAAGTTGCATCGTACTGACAGCACACACGCAAGTGTACATGGTCTTATCAAGTAGTAAAGTGGCCTTCAAGAAAGTCGAATATCGATCCCACAGGGACTTGTGTCGACAACTATCCAATTCTAGTTTAACAATTGAGATCAAGTAACCAAAAGGAGTGTTGAATAATTGTAAACTAAAAATAAAATAAATAGTGCATAAAAATAAAAGTCTTGGGACAATCAATGGATTAAAACCCATGGTTAAAGCACTTCGAACAATCATACTATGTTATTGAATTTCATTCGTTAACTTGCTTATCTTGGTTGTTGATTCGTAGGGTTAATTCAATGATAATGGTCTCCCGACCTCTAACCGTTTACCTAATTTGAACATTACAACAACATAATTGAGTGGGGATGTAATAATCCAATTAAGTTAATTAAAGCTATCATCCTATGTTTGAATCAAGTAAGGCACTAAGTACATCCCTGTCCTAGACGCTAAATTCAATTCTTTATTTTATAAAAGAATAAAAATCCAAAATTTATTTATTCCCATGTTCTATCTCCCTATTCCCTCTCCAGAGATCAAAAGGTCGATAATATACGTAATTTACAGGTGATCAATCCATAAAATTATTAAAATAAGAATAAACAAACAATCAACAATGATTAGCAAAATTAAAAGAATTTAATCCAAAATAATAGTACTCATATTCTTGGCTTTAACCCCGAAAGGAGAGTCTTTAGCCTATATTATTAATAATCATGATCAAAATAATTGAATACATGATATGAATAATTAAAAGCTAAATAAAATAATAAAACAAAACCCAAAACTTGTGCAACAACTCTCAAATTAATGCCCAGGTGTCCACCGCTTCAATTTTTCTCCAAAGTTGTCCAACCTAGAATTGTCCAATATTATGTGCATATATAATAAAATATTCCTAATTGTTGTGGGATTAAGGAAATTCCCACAAAAATTCCCTTAATTTTCTTAAATTGCATGCCATGAATTATATTTAAAATAGGAAATAGCTCCAAGCTGTGTTGGCAGAATTTGACCGTGCATATGCACTATCAATGCGATGCAATTCTCAACGCGTTGGCCACATCAATGCGATGCGACGACATCGCGTCGGCTCACTGGAATTAGCCTTTGAAATTTGGTTAAGTGTAGAATATCCTATTCTTTGTCCATGCCTTTTGTAGTATATTTTCAATGAATTTTCGGCCTTTAAATCATCACTATATCACCATATTCAGCTCACAAATCCTCCTACAATATCACACACCACATATTAAATATCAAATCAACACAATATTCTCAATGATGAATCAAAACAAAAGCTAAGATAAGGCAAATTTGCAATGATCTTCAACTTATTATTCCGATTCTTAACTTAATCAAATTGACCTTTGCACATTACAAAAAAGTTATTCCACATATAATTACATATTTAAAATATTTGGAACAAATTAAACACATTAGAATTCAACGAAATCAACTAGACACACAACTAGGTCAAGCTAGTAAAACTAGTTTTTCGGGTTGAACTCTAAATGACTTAATTTAGAACTAACTTGCTTGAAAAACAATTTGAACCTTGTAATCACACACTTGGACACTTAAATTCTTATTTATATCAATATCCACACGTTAAGCACTCAAATTGATCTCAAAACAAGGAGAAATAAGCTAGAATAATGATACCGAAGTGTATAAAATCAGCTCATATCATCACCCCACACTTAAACCCTTGTTCGTCCTCGAACAACTCTTTACTCTAAGTATAAAAATTTGAGGTGATGTTGCACTTTGACTAAAATAAAGACACTCAAGGGAGTACTACAATGACTACATGGAATGCAAGTTTCTACACAAAGCACGTTATTTACACAATTGATAGCTCATGAACACTACTCCAAAACTTCCTATCCTCAAGAATTGACTCATCTAATTGGAAAACTCATGCATATTGATCAATCAAGGACATCATACAAATTACCTATATTTATCAAACATGTGCTCTCAAAACAAGATAGTACCCATAATCACTCATAATAATGCAAATTATAGCACAATGGGTACAAGAATCAATTTACGCTCACTCTCACAAAGAATTAGCAAGTTACACATAATAAACCATAGGCTTTACCTTAGTGTAGTGCTCCACTAATATCAGAATGTCATGTATAGGATCAAATAGGTCTTTTTGGGTTGTAATGTAGACTAAGAAAGGGGTAGAAACTATTTTGGCCAAGAATAGTGACTAACCTCTGTAAGCACTTTAATACACTTCATTATACATTTAAAACCAATCTCCAACAACCAAATTACACCATTTTTGTCTACCCATATCTTTTATTTTGCCCCATCTCTTTTAAGCATTTTCACAAATACATGGTGGAAGTATTATTTATAACCATATGAATCAATTTTTTTCCTTACAACCATGGTAACAAATACATGGTGGAAGTATTATTTATAACCATATGAATCAATTTTTTTCCTTACAACCATGGTAATTTTTCTAGAATAATGTTTAACACACCCATCTACCATACATCAATTATCAACACCAATAACTATTACCTTGGGACATCAATTTCACTTTTTTCTTCTTCATTTCTCAAACTCCTTGCTTAATTAATTTTTCATTAAAACACCTAAGAGCTTTTTGGATCAAATTAAGGTATATCAAGGAAGGAATTAGGCTACATATAAGGCTACCAAATAAAAAAGCTAAAGACTTAAAGGGGTTTAACTAGGATAATGCATAAGGGTTGGTAAAATAGAAAGTATAAAACAAGGCTATCAAAGAAAAAAGCTAAAGGCTCAAAGGGGTTTAACTAGGATAATGCATAAGGGTGGGTAAAATAAAAAGTATAAAAAAGGCTATCAAAGAAATGCCTAAGTCATATCCTAAATCCACACTCTTTATTTCACTTTACATACACACTGGACAAGTTCTAGACATTACATGCAACAAGGAATATAAAAAAAAAAACTTACACGCACATGGCACATGCTCAACTCAATAGGATCATCGTAGACTCTCAACCAAACAATAGCATGAATTCAAATTTAAGCCAAAAAGTACAAGAGTCATAAACATGAGCCTAAGAGTCCCAAAAATAGTACTTCGCACAATCAACATGCTTTTACCAAACAAAACACTTGCACCATGTAATCAAAAATAGCACCAACAAGAATATCTCACTTATTCCTAACCTAAAAATTTTTAAATTGAGCAAAAAATTGGGAATTTCTCCACCTCACACTTAAAAATATCTACTTTGTCCCCAAAGTGAACTTTTAAAGCAAGAGATAGAAATACTCTTTGGGGCCTCTAGTCCTAGCTAGTAGCATTTTTTTTGCATCAAGAAGGTTCATGGACCCCACACTCAGTCCTCGCCATGCTCATTAGCTAAGGTTTTCGGTACTCAGACTTTCCATTAACCTACGACTCAACCAAAAATAAAAACTACATAAAATAAAAAAACTAAAATGAAAACGCACCTATTTAACTTAGGTTGCTTCCCAAGAAGCGCCTAATTTAGTGTCGCGGCATGACCCAATCAACATTTTCCTCCACCTTGAGGATATAAATTTCACCCCCAACTTAGCATCCATCTTTTTACCTCGCTCATAGGGTGGTGGTACAAAGATTAAGGAATCAAGTAATAAAATATGCATGGTAAACCACTCGGCCTTGAAGTGAGGTGTGTTTTTATGTTGCTTGTCTTGTGCAAAATTAAGAATATAAGATTCTTGTTTCTCATCTTCACACTCTTCCACTATTTTAAATGATTCCACAGACAAGACATCATCTAAACATAATGTATAAAAGTGCTTTGAGTGAGGCCCAACCAATCCTACTTAAAAATTTACACTATCCACGACACCCTCACTCTTATTTACTTTCTCAATTTCAGTCTCAAGAGAAAGATGATAGTTGAATGGTTGCGATTCATATGGTGGTGGTGGTATCTCCTTAACCTGTTCAACAATTTTAGTTTCTGAGTACTTAGACTTCCTTGAATTAACAGCAAATTATCTTCAACAGACTGGGAGGTCAACTCTACATCTACCTCCTCAATTGTCTTTGGAGGTTCTTCATTGAGCTTTGTACCATTCCTTAAAGTGATTGCAATTTCTTGTTCACTGTCACTTGGCAAATCACCTTAAGGTCTGGCATTATGTACCTGTTGTACTTTCCCTATCTGCATCACCAAGTTACTCATAACAATTTGTTGACGCTCTAAATTAGACCTATAACTTTTTATATCTGCTGACAACTGTGCTTGATCAACTAAAATTTGTTTCAGCATATTTTTCAAATTACTCATTTAAAATGGGGCTTGGTAATTCTGAACCTACGGCTGCTAAAGCTGTTGTTGCTGATTGTAGGCGTTCACATACTATTGCCTTTGCTCATAGCCCAGCAACATTATTGAATCGAGGTTGACAGCACACATATCTTTAAAATGACCACTATTGTCACAAACTATACACCATATGTAATCGTCATCACTCACAAACCATCTATCCCAGGTTACGATGTCAAGAAGTGTGATAAAAAGAGAAATAAAAGAAACTAGAAACAAACCTAAAAAACTAAACTATTTACAACTCAATGTAGCTAAACTAAAAATAAGATAGTTGCCAATCTACAAGTCCCCGGCAACGGAGCCAAAAATTTTACAGCACACACACAAGTGTAGGTGGTCTTATTAAGTAGTAAAGTGGCCTTCAAGAAAGTTGAATATCTATCCCACAGGGACTTGCGTCGACAACTATCCAATTCTAGTTTAACAATTGAGATCAAGTAACCAAAAAGAGTGTTGAATAATTATAAACTAAAAATAAAATAAACAGTGCCTAAAAATAAAAGTCTTGGGACAACCAGTGGATTAAAACCCAGGGTTAAAGCACTTCGAACAATCATACTATGTTATTGAATTTCATTCGTTAACTTGCTTATCTTGGTTGTTGATTCGTAGGGTTAATTGCATGATAATAGTCTCCCAACCTCTAACCGTTTACCTAATTTAGACATTACAACTACATCATTGAGCAGAGATGTAATAATCAAATTAAGTTAATTAAAGCTATCATCCTACGTTTGAATCAAGTAAGGCATCTAAGTACATCCCTGTCCTAGACGCTAAATTCAATTCTTTATTTTATAAAAGAATAAAAACCCAAACTTTATTTATTAAAAACCCAAACTTTATTTATTCTTAAGTTCTATCTCCCAATTCTCTCTCCCGAGATCAAAAGGTTGACAATATATGTATTTTATGGGTGATCAATCCATAAAATAATTAAAACAAGAATAAACAAACAACCAACAATGATAATCATAATTAAATGAATTTAATCCAAAACAATAGTACTCATGTTCTTGGATTTAACCCCGAAATGAGGGTTTTTAGCCAATAATATTCATAATCATGATCCAAATAATTGAATACATGATATGAATAATTAAAAGCTAAATAAAATAATAAAACAAAACCCATAAACGTGTGCAGCAGCTCTCAAATTAATGCCCAGGTGTCCACCGCTTCAATTTTTCTCCAAAGTTGTCCACCCCAGAATTGTGCAATATTATGTACATATATAATAAAATATTCCTAATTGTTGTGGGATTAAGGAAGATTCCCACAAAGATTCTCCCAATTTCCTCAAATTGAATGCCATGAATTATATTTAAATAGGAAATAGCTCCAAGCTGTATCGGCAAAATTTGGCCGTGCATGTGCTCTATCAATGCGACGCGATGCTCAATTCGTAGGGCACATCGACCTAATACAACGACATTACGTCGGCTCACTGTAATTAGCCTTTGAAATTTTGGTTAAGTTTAGAACGTCCTATTCTTTGTCCATGACTTTTGTAGTGTATTTTCAATGAATTTTCGGCCTTTAAATCATCATTATAACACCATATTCAGCTCACAAAGCCTCCTACAATATCACACACCACATATTAAAAATCAAATCAACACAATATTCTCAACAATGAATCAAAATAAAAGTTAAGATAAGGCAAATTTGCAATGATCTTCAACTTATTATTTCGACTCATAACTTAATCAAATTGAGATTTACACATTACAAACAAGTTATTCCACATATAATTACGTATTTAAACCATTTGGAAGAAATAAACACATTAGAATCCAACAAAACCAACTAGACACACAACTAGCTCAAGCTAGTAAAACTAGTTTTCTGGGTTGAACTCTAAATGACTCAATTAAGTACCAACTTGATTGAAAAACACTTTGAACCCTATAATCACACACTTGGACACTTCAATGCTTATTTATATCAATATACACATGTTAAGCACTCAAATTGCTCTCAAAAAAAGGAAAAATAAGTTAGAATAATGATACCGAAGTGTATAAAATCACCTCATATCACGGGCCAAAGAAAAAGTCGCGTTCAGTGAGGTACCACAATGGCGCTGCATCACGCCAAGGTTCCAGTTTAGGATCACTCTTTTACAATGGTGCAACATGATAACACCGCATCGCATCGTTGGACAAAATGGGAATTGTCCTTTTCCAGTGGCCCTATGCGATAAGCACCGCATCGCGCCGGTATGCCAAATCAAAATTTCCAGTCCATGACTTAATTTTCTAGGAAATATTTGGTCAACTCCCAAAGCCCCAAATTCATCCAAAGCATGTAATGTCAACCCTAAGGGGTATTATGTGCCCCGTTACTCACAAATTCTATTCAAGAAATTAATCATCTCTCAAGAACAAAACTCTAGCTTTCAAGATCAAATCTCAAGAAAAAACCCAAGAACTCTCACAAATTCATCAACCCAAGTTTGTTAAATGTTCATCCATGGGTCCCTTTCACCCATGGAGTCTAAGTATTGAATTTAAAATTCAGAGTTGTAATTTTTACAAGCTATTGTCATTTTAAATTGTGATTTTAACCATGAATCCCCATGAATCTTGATTCTATAAAATGTTTATATGAAATTGTTATTGTTATCAAACCCCACACATTTGAATAATGTTAATTGCTGATTTAAATCATAATTAGTGATGTTAATGTTGAAATCATGCTATTACTACAAGCTTTAAACTATTCCTGTGCTTAGCTTACACTATGCATATCAAGTGTTTGATGAAAAGTCTACAAGAATGAATTTTGAATAAATGCTTTCATATTATGTCCCCAATGTTTTAGTACTATTTTGCTATTATTGCTATCGAGTCCCGGGGTCGTGATTACCCAAAAACATAGTTGTTTACTTAGTCTCAGTATCTTCAGAATAGTTTTAGAAATATATTATGAGCATTATCAGTTAGTTAGTAATTATAATCAGATAAACTTAGAATAGTCTAGTATTCCGAGTCAATTCAGTTGGGAGTAAGATTTAGCACTGAGCGAGTATAGGGATGGAGGCTTCCTGAGCGAGTATAGGGATGGAGGCTTCCCCGTCAGATAGGCAGAGTTGTTAGTAGCAGTCTCTATACACCAGAACTACGTAGCCAGCGTAGGATTTGAGGAGTCACCCATCAGTTCAGGCTTGACTACCTCCTAGGGGTCATCCATCAGTTTAGGCTTAACGCCCTTGGTCCTTTGGGATAATACATCAGTGGATATACACAGCTAGTGTTAGAACGATATTGATACCCTTCTAACTAGGGTCACAATTGGACCCCAAATTGCTTATTAGGGCATTTTGATTAGATGATAGCTCTCACAGTCTCAGTCCAGTAATCAACTCAGTAATAAAGTTTTAGTTTTTGCATGATCGTAGCATATAGATATCAGTTATCTGATTTCAGTATTTCAGTTTATAGATTATATTCAAAACATATTTTATGCTTGGTCATGCATTCTCAGTATTTACAAATTTCATGCATTCTATTCAGTACTTCATGTTATTCATTTAATCAGTTATTACTCCTGTACACAAAATCATGCATATCAGCCTACCTCATTTAACATGCCTATACATTCAAAGTACTAATCACATACTCATTTTTTGCACCATGATGTATCATATCATAGGTTCAAACACTCAGTTCCTGGATCGCGCATAGACATTCCAGATTTTCTGTCATAGCAGTGGTGATTCCTCATGTTTCGAGGACTTGGTCTATTTATCTTAGTTATCTTATTAGTTCAGTATTTTCCATTCTGATGGAGTTAGTTGGGGGTTTGTCCCATCAGGTCCACAGTCAGACAGTAGAGGCTTTTAAGACTAGTACAGATATTCAGACAGTTTTGTTATTATTTCATTAGTTTTAAACAGTTATTTCCAGCAAACATTTTCAGATTCATGATTCAGTATTACCTTCAATTTTTAAAGCCTTATGGATTATCAGTTTTTCTTCCACATATGTTTCATGATTATTATTCAGTGCTCACAGCTAGTACTAGTCATGGGTTAGCTTATGGTCCCTTGGGATTGTAAGCAATATGTGACGCCCAGGGTGTACTCTCAGGGCATTACAAATTTGGTATCAGAGCCTAAGGTTTTAAAGTATCCTGGGAAGTCTTAAAGCCACATTAAATAAAGTCTTGTGCATGGATGTGAAGCACGCCACACTTATGGACAAGAGTTTATGAGGTATTTTAAGAAAAGTTTTCCTTCTTTCAGTGTTCATGTTGTGTGACTGAGCATGAGCTCATGTTAAACTCTCTGCGTAATCTATTCTTCCTTTCATTTACAGAACATACCTCCCAAAAAGACAAATAAAATAAGAAATATGAACCAACCAGCACCTCCGTTCGTTCAAGAAGATCCCCTGGATGAGCACGTTCCTCATGCAGAGTTTAGAGTTGCATTCACTACTTTAGATCACTCGATAACGGCTCATAATATTTAACCAACCGCTATTTTGACCAACTCAGTGGCCAATATTACTGTAGCTAGGATTCAGGACTTTACCTGAATAAATCCTTCTTTGTTTTTGAGATCTAAATTTGAATAGGATCCACAGGAATTCTTAGACATGGTCTAGAAGGTAACAGACATTATGGGGGTGACTTCTAGTGAGAGTGTTGAATTGGCTACTTACCAGTTATAGGATATAGACAATACCTAATTTAAGCAGTAAAAGGTAGATAGAGGCACAGATGCAGGGCCTATTGAATAAGAGGAGTTTGCTACAGACTTTTTAGATAGATTCTTTCTATTGGAGATAAGGGAGGCCAAAGTGTTAGAATTTATCAACTTGAGGTAGGGAAACATGAGTGTGAAGGAGTATTCCCTTAATTTTACTTATTTAGCTAGGTATGCTCCTCATGTGGTGGCTGATAGCTGGTCTAGAATGAGAAAGTTCGTGTCTGTGGGATCTAACAGTATGGTCAAAAAGTGCAGGATTGCAATGTTAATTAAGGAGATGCACATATCTAGGCTTATGATCCATGCTCAATAGATTGAGGAGCAGAAGAATAAGAAGAATGAGAAAAAGAGCAAGCGAGCTAGAATAGGTAGCTTTAATTTTACTCAGGTAAAGTCAGAAGGTGGTAATCATCCTCAGTTTTGTTAGAAATCTTTAGTCCTAGGTCCATA
Organism: Capsicum annuum; assembly: GCF_002878395.1. NCBI lineage: Eukaryota > Viridiplantae > Streptophyta > Magnoliopsida > Solanales > Solanaceae > Capsicum > Capsicum annuum. The sequence goes on along the minus strand of NC_061119.1, from coordinate 153,759,329 downwards.
TTCAGCAAGTGACCCAGTACCTAAATTCAAAAATGATAATAGGGATAGAGCGCCAGGATCTAAGTCCCAAGGAAGTGTAAACAATGGTCGTATAAATCCTCTTTGCCAAAAATATGGTAAAAATCATTAGGGTGGGTGTAGAGCTGGTAGTGATGTATGATTTGGGTATAGCAAGCCATTCTATCATATTCGGGAGTGTCGGGTAGTTGCTCATAAAGGTGGGGATTTGAGCCAACAGGCCAGGCTCATCATTCATTAGTTCCAGATGGCCGCCCAACTCAGAAAGGTACCGCTTCTAGTGCTACTAGTGGTCAGCATCAAAACAGGCTCTATGCACTTCAGTCCCAACAAGATCAGGAAAGTTCTTCTGACGAAGTCACTAGTACGTTGCAAGTCTTTTATTTATATGTTTATGCTTTACTAGACCCTGGAGCTTCTCTTTCTTTTGTAACCCCTTATATAGCTGTTGATTTCGATGTAAGTCCTAAGATTTTAGCAGAACCCTTTTCAGTGTATACCCCAGTAGGTGTCTCCATTGTAGCTCGACGGGTATACAGGAACTATCCGGTTACAGTGTCTCAAAAATTTACTTTAGTTGACCTTGTAAAGTTAAAGATGATGGATTTTGACGTAATTCTCGATATGGATTGGCTCCATTCCTGTTATGCTTCAGTGGATTGCAGAAATAGAGTAGTTCATTTTCAGTTTCCAAATGAACCAGTCCTTGAATGGAGGGGTAGTACTTCAGCGCTTAGGGGTCAGTTTGTTTCATGTGTTAAAGCAAGGAAAATGATATCCAAGGGGTGTATTTATCATTTTTCCCAAGTCAAGGACTTAAATTCTGAGACTCCAAATCTTGATTTAGTTTCAGTAGTGAGGGAATTTCCAGATATGTTCCCTAAATATCTTTCCGGAGTTCCTCCCAAAAGGGAAATTATCTTCGGAATAGACCTTCTTCCAAATACCCAGCCTATCTCTATTTCTCCTTACAGAATGGCTCCAGCCAAACTCAAAGAGTTGAAAGAACAGTTAAAAGATCTCCTAGATAAGGGATTCATCAGGCCCAGTATTTCCCCGTGGGGCGCACCAGTTCTGTTCATGCATAAGAAAGATGATTCTCTTAGAATGTGTATCGACTACCATCAGTTAAACAAAGTCACAATCAAGAACAAATACCCACTTCCCAGAATTGATGACTTGTTCGACCAACTTCAGGGTGCCAGTTATTTTTCTAAGATAAACCTCAGATTCGGCTATCACTAGCTCAGAGTCAAAGAATATGACATTCCAAAACAACTGTCAAAAATCGGTATGGTCACTTTGAGTTTTTAGTCATGTCCTTTGGTCTTACAAATGCTCCAACAGCCTTTATGGACTTGATGAACTCGTGTTCATGCAGTACTAGGATATGTTCATCATAGTCTTCATTTATGACATTCTTGTCTATTCCCGTAATGAAAATAATCATATAGACCACCTCAAGATAGTATTGCAGACTCTTAGAGCCCACCGGTTTTTTGCTAAGTTCAGTAAGTGCAAATTTTGGCTAAGATCAATAGATTTTCTTGGCCATATTATTTCCAGTGATGACATTCTGCTGAGGGTAGCATTTGGGTTTAGAATAGTTTGAAATCTTCTTTGGTTGTCAAAGTAAAAGAAAAGTAGGATAAGGATCCTAGTCTGATGAAGTTGAAGGAGTCAGTCAGAGATCAGAAAGTAGAGGTTTTCTCCCAAGGGGGAGATGGTGTGTTGCATTGCCAGGGTAAACTGTGTGTGTCATGTGTTGATAAGTTGAGACAGTGAATTCTTGCAGAAGTGCATGGTGCACGCTGATCGATTCATCCAGGGGCCACGAAAATGTACCCTAATCTACGGGAAATCTATTGGTGAAGTGGGATAAAGAGAGATACTGTAGAGTTTGTAGCTAAGTGATCCACTTATCAAAAAGTTAAGATTGAGCATCAGAAGCCTAGTGGATCTATGTAGGAGTTCAGTATTCCCACTTAGAAGTGGGAAGTAGTGAACATGGATTTTGTGATAGGTTTTCCTCGTACTCATCAGCAGCATGATTCGATTTGGGTCATTGTGGATAGGGTGACCAAATCAGCCCATTTCTTGTCAGTCCATACTTCTTATTTAGCCAAGACTATGCTAAGCTCTACATTAGAGAGTTGGTTAGGTTGTACGATGTTCCATTGTCTATCATCTCAGATAGAGGTACTTAGCTCACCTTTTACTTTTGGAAAGCTTTTTAGAAGGGTCTTGGTACCCAAGTTTACCTCAGTACAGCCTTTCACCCTTAGACAGATGGTTAGGCAAAAGGGACCATTATGTATCTAAATATCTCTCTCATGAAGAAAGTGAGGAGGTTTGGTAAGAAGGGTAAACTTAGTCCCCGATATGTTGGCCCTTACTGAAGTTTGAGCCATTTCGAAAAAGTAGCTTATGAGCTTGAGTTTCCTGCAGACTTAGCATCAATCAATTCAATATTTCATATCTCCTTATTAAAGAAGTGTATTGGTGACCCAACTGTAGTTGTTCGCTTAGAAATCATAGATATTCAGAATAGCCTTTCCTACAAAGAAATTTTAGTCGAGATCCTTGATCGATAAATTCATAGACTAAGGAACAAAGAAGTTCCCCTAGTCAAGGTTATTTGGCGGAATCAGTCCGTTGAGGGAGCCACTTGGGAAGTAGAAGCAGCAGCAGTTATGCGGAACAAGTACCCTCATCTTTTCTCTGCAAACTCAGATTCGGTGTAAGGTAAAAGTTTTCTTAGAGTTTCTCTTTTCCATGCTCAGTTTCAACTACATATTATTCTTATATCAATCATGCATTCACAGAACCTGTTAATTCATGTGTCATGTTCAAACTCAGTCATGTAATCATATTTTCATCATGTATATTCAGCATGTAATCTCAGTTCCTTAGTGTTTTCAACTTAACCAGTCTCATTCGAGGACGAATGTCCCCAAGAGGGAGATATTGTAATACCCCAAAAATTCAAACCTACATTAGAGCCATGTTTCAAGATTATGCACAGCACATTATAGTTCTTTGGTAGTTTTACGAGTGAGTTTGATGTATATTAATGCCTCAAATAACTCCCAGCTATTAGGCGAATCAAAACATCCCTTACCGATTGAATTTTTGATAAGAATATTGCTATAGTAAAATTCAAATGAGCATATATTTTGCTCTACTCATAATTTTCTAGATCAACACCAACCAAATGATAGGAAATTGAATTATCTTTCCAACGATACCAATTGTGCCTTAATCCGATACTCGGGTAAGAAGTTATGGCACTTTTAGTAAAAATAATAGCCAACGCGATAAGGCCTCATTGCGGTGATTGCCAAAATCATGTTTGTCCTTTTCCAGTGGACCACCGCGATATCACCACTTCTCTCCAAGAGGCAAAGTTGCGTTCAGTGAGGCACCGCGATGGCACCGCATCGCGCCAAGGTTCCAGTTCAGGATTGTCTTTTTTCAATGTCACAATGCGATAACGCCGCGTCGCACCGTTGGACAAAAGAGGGATTGTCTTTTTACAGTGGCCCAATGCGATAAGAACCACATCACGCCAGTATGCAAAATCAAGATTTTAGGTCCACAACCTAATTTTTCAAGGATAATTTAGTCAATTTCAGAAGCCCCAAATTCATCCAAAACACGTAATTGCAACCCTAAAGGGACATTATGTGCCCCATTACTCACTTATTCTTTTCAAGAAAATAATCATCTCTCAAGAACAAAACCCTAGCCTTCAAGATCAAATCTCAAGAAAAACCCCAAGAACTCTCACGAATTCATCAATCCAGGTATGTTGAATGTTCATCCTTGGGTTCCTTTCACCCATGGAGTCCAAGTATCCAATTTAAAATTCAGAGTTGTGATTTTTAAAAGCTATTGTGATTTTAAATTGTGATTTTAACCATAAATCCCCATGAATATTGATTCTATACCATGTTTACACAAATTTGTTGTTATTATCAAACCCCACACGTTTGAATAATGTTAATTGCTGATTTAAATCATAATTAGTGATGTTGATGTTGAAATCATGTTATTACTACAACCTTTAAACTATTCCCATGCTTATCTTACACTATGCATATCAAGTGTTTGATGAAAAGCCTACAAGATTGAATTTTGAAGAAATTCTTTCGTATTATGTCCCCAAAGTTTTAGTACTATTTTGCTATTATTGCTATCGAGTCCCACGGGTTGTGAATACCCAAAAACATAGCTGTTTACTTAGTCTCATTATCTTCAGAATAGCTTCAAAAATATGTTATGAGCATTATCAGTTCAGTTAGTTATCATAATCAGTTAAACTTAGAACAGTCCAGTATTCCGAGTCAGTTCAGTTGGGAGTAGGATTTAGCACCAAGCGACTGTAGGGATGGCGGCTTCCCCGTTAGATAGACAAAGTCGTTAGTAGCAGTCTTTGTACTTCAGAACTACATAGTCAGCATAGGATTTAAGGAGTCACCCGTCAATTCAGGCTTGACTACCTCCCAGAGGTCACCCGTCAGTTTAGGCTTGACACTCATAGTCTTTTGGGATAATGCACAAGTGGATCCACACAGCTAATATTAGTACCCATGGCACGGTATTGACACCCTTCCAACTACGGTGATATTTTAGACCCCAAATTGCTCACTAGTGCATGTCGGTTAGATGATAGCTCCCACAGTCTCAGTCTAGTAATCAGCTCAGTAATTCAGTTTTAATTTTTGCATGACCATAGCATACAGATATCAGTTATTCAGTTATCATATTTTAGTACTTTTAGTTTATAGAATATATTTTATGCTTGGTCATGCATTCTCAGTATTTACAGATTTCATGCATTCTATTCAGTACTTCATGCTATTCATTTAGTCAGTTATTATTCCTGTACATAAAATCATGCATATTAGCCTACCTCATTTAGCATACCAGTACATTCAAAGTACTGATCGCATACTCATTTCTTGTGCTATGATGTATCATATCATAGGTTGGAATGCTCAGTTCCCGGATCGCGCATAAACATTCTAAATTTTCAATCGTAGCAGTGGTGAGTCCTCATATTTTGAGGATATGGTATATTTATCTCAGTTATCTCATTAGTTCAGTATTTTCCATTCATACGGAATCAGTTGGGAGTTTGACCCATCAGCTTCACAGTTAGTCAATAGAGGCCTTTCAAACTAGTACAAATATTCAGTCAGTATTATTATTATTTCATTAGTTTCAGACAGTTATTTCCAGCAGACGTTTTCAGATTCATGATTCGGTATTGTTTTCAGTTGTTAAAACCTTATGTCTTATCAGTCTTTCTTCCACATATGTTTCATAATTATTATTCAATGCTCATAGCAAGTACCAGTCGTGGTTTAACTTGTGGTCCCTTAGGACTATAAACACCGTGTGACGCCCATGGTGTACTCTCAGAACGTTATAATTCTTCTTTCTCATGTTCATTATCTTCTGCTTCTGATTAAGATAACGCTTATAAAGCAAGTTCATAGAGTGGTGGATGTAAGTTAGCTGCTTTACTTGTTCCTTTACTTGAACTTAATTCAAATTTTTTTGGGAAGCCATATAATCTAAAAATAATAGGAACATAAAATAGATTATAATTAATTAATGCATTATTAAAAAGAATAACATTATATCTGATATGTACAATAGTAAAATAATAGTTCTAACAAATCACACATCTGTTGCACCTGGTAGATTATCTGTTCCAACATATAACTAACCTGTTACAATAGATGAGTAATTTGTTGCAACAATAAAAACAGATCACTCATATATTGAAATAGATGATTGGTTTGTTGCGCCAGGTATGTTACATGTTACAACATATAACCAACTTGTTGCAACGAATGAGTAATCCATTAGAAATAATAAAAAAAGATCACTCATCTGTTGAAATAGATCACTCTTCTGTTGTACTAGGTAGGTTATTTATTGCAATATATAACCAATCTGTTATAACGGATGAGTAATCCATTGGAAACAGTAAAAACAAATCACTCATCTGTTGCACCAGGTAGGTTGTCTATTACAACATATAACTAGCTTATTGCAATGGATGAGTAATTTGTTGCAACAATAAAAATAGATCACTCATCTATTAAAATAGATGACTGGTTTATTGCACCAGGTATGTTACCTGTTACAACATATAACCAACCTGTTGCAATGGATGAGTAATCTATTAGAAATAATAAAAAAAGATCACTCATTTGTTGCACCATGTAGGTTATTTGTTGCAACATATAATGAATCTATTGTAATGGATGAGTAATTTATTGGAAGCAGTAAAAATAAATCACTCATCTGTTGCACTGGGTGGTTGTCTGTTGCAATATATAACCAACCTGTTACAACGGATGAGTAATTTATTGCAACAATAAAAACAGATCACTCATCTATTGGAATAGATGACTAGTTTGTTGCATCAGGTACGTTATCTATTGCAACATATAACCAACTTGTTGCAACGAATAAGTAATCCATTGAAAATAATTAAAAAAGCTCACTCATCTATTGAAATAGATCACTCCTCCATTGCACCAAGTAGTTTATCTGTTGCAACAATAACCAATCTGTTGCAACGGTTGAGTAATTCATTGGAAATAGTAAAAATAGATCACTCATTTGTTGCACCAAATAGGTTATCTGCTGCAATATATAACCAACATATTGCAACGGATGAGAAATCTGTTGGAAATAATAAAAACAGATGACTCATATGTTGAAACCGATCACTCATCTGTTTCCAAATAAGTTATCTGTTGGAATTGTGATCAATTGTCAATATTATTTAGGTTTCTTTCAAACAGAAGAGTCTTCTGTCGGAAACAATGAATCATCCATTAGATTGTACATCTGTTTTATTAGATTTTCATTGTTACATCAGATTTTAATTTATTGCATTAGATTTTTATTTATTGCATTAGATTTTCATCTATTGCATCAAAGTTTAATCTGTTGCATCAGATGGTTCATTTGTTGCCCTAGATGTTTCATCTATGCATCAGATGGTTCATCTGTTGCATCAGATAATTCATCTATTGTAGAAAAAAAGTACCAAAATTTTGCTCAGTAAAACAATAGTAATATCACCGTTTAATATTAAATAAACCATTTTTACCAAGAAAAACAATAAATCAACCCAGCCACACGAACACAACACGCACTAAGAACATCAACGGTGACCAAAAATCACGAACATTGTTGTTTTGTATTTGTTCGAAAACAAACAACAATAATTTAACTTTAAAAAATTCAACAGACACCAACAAATCGAATCTATAGTTCGACAATATCAACTATAATAACAACAAAAAATTATATTTTACACCGGAAAGAGTAGAGAAGAAATGTCAGAAATTAGGATTTTTCAGTCCACATTTCAAATTTAAGCAAGAAATATTGAAATTGTTAACCAATACTAGAAGAGACGTTGGCTCAAGTCCCTCTTTTTCTTCATAACCAAAAAGACATAATTTTTTACCTGTGAAAAAAGAAATGGGATGACGAAGAACTCGAAGTTGTTATCGTCGGAGAATATTGTTGTCACGTCGATTGATAGTTGAAAGTCGAAAAGGAACTCACCCAAATATTTTTCGCTGGAGGTTGAAGTCGCTGGGGATTGAAGGGAGAATTTTTGCAGAACTGCTGGTTGGAGGAGAGAGAGAGAAGAGAAACGGTTGATGATCTGGAGAAGAGAAGGGTGTGGGTTGATTTGTATTTTTGAAAGTGGGTTGATTTGTATTTTTGAAAAGATTAGAAAGTTTTGAAAATATCAATCAAGTCTACAATTAACTTAATCAAGTTTCCTAATTATGTTTTACCCTTTAAGTTGGTCAATGTCACCAATCCTTTATTCTAGACTTAAATGACACCTTTCCTTCAATTTTCTCTAAAAACTAAGTATTTTTAGAATTTAGATAAGTATAATGACTAAATATTATTTATACATTGATTAGATATGACTTTCTTTTTTTGGTTATAAAAAGAGGACATCTAATACAAATTATACTTATACAATTAAATTTGATCTTCATGAATTTCTGTCAATTAATCGTATATCTCTTGAACTGAATTCACATATATGATAGCAATATTATGGTGATAAAGTATGTCCGCTCTATGTAGTATTTATTTATTATATATTAATTGTAGTTATAATAATTTTCTGAACCATTACAGTTACAAAAGGTTAATTTCTCATATGATCAAGCGTAATAACTAATTATAAAATTGGAGCCAAAAAGTGCAAACTTAGAGCTTGAATACTCAAAAAGTTTTCGGTAGCATAGAAACAAATAAATATGTCCAATATTCTAAAATGTGTCTTTAATTACTATATATATTAAAGTTGTTATAAATTCTACATGATGAAATTTAAACTTCATGCTCAAAGCAAATAGTCATTTAATTGATTCCTTAATATTAAACATAGTAATTTAGTTTATTTCTTGATATTTTGAACATTTATATTTTCATTTAAATGAATATGATAGCTACTTCAGTGTGAATTGATAATACACATAATTTATTTTATTATTTTATATTATATAAACATAAAACTCACGTGCAACGCATGTACCCTAAACTAGTAATATATTAAAAGTGTGAAGATCTTATAAACATTATATGAACTTATTGTCCTTCATTAAAATTCATCATTTTAGATAAAATCACCATTTCACTTTTTTTTAATATTTATAATTTTTAAATACACTATACCTAATATTTATAATCTTTAAATACACTATACCTAATATTTATAATTTTTAGATACACTATAATTTATGTATAATATACCATATTTACAAACCAACAAATTCAAATTAAAGTAGGAAACTGACGTGCATTAAGAACTCTTTATAGATTTTTCTACTATATAGAAATGTAAGCATTGGGACGACCAATGGCAACATTGAAATTAAACTCACTATGTAAGGTTAAAATGGTAAATTGGGTACATTAAATATCCTAAATTACATGGCTAAGACTAGAAGCATCTTCACAAAAAATCTTTCCTCTCTCCACCAGTCTTGATTAATTATCGTTAGGTCCAGATGAGACCACAAGTCTTGATTTTGTTGTGTTTCTTCCTTCATCGGTGAGCTTGGTCTTTACATTTATTGGATTTTACATAAAGCTAATTCAACTTTTCGGCACTGTCATTGCAATTTTAAGGTACCTTTTTGAAATTTTCTTTTCTCATCTTCAATTTTTCCTTCAATCTTCTAATCATCCTTACTTTTTCCCCGTTGCTCTTTTGATTTTGATGATTAGTTTGTTAAGTTTCAGCTCTCATTATGCACATTAGGTATTCGATGAAATTCCTCTCCCACATAAAGATTATGAATTCAGCTTTTCTATGAATATCTATAATTAGTTTTTGTTTTCAATGATAAATTCTAAATACGCATCAAAGTATAGTGTATTGTAGATTTCAATGTGAGCAGAACGTGTTTGATAATTTGGTAAACTTATGTTTCACCTTGATTTTCTACTTTTTTTAATGAAAATACTTTTCTAGAAATAACAGCTGCTCTTTTCAAATTCATGGGAACAGATATGATGTTATTGAAACAAAAGAGGGGGTCAGCAATTCACCTATCATGCCTGTCGTGATCACACCAGGGGGCATGTTGGATCTTTCTTCCGTGTTGTTCAGGAATTGTATTTTCTTCATTGGAATACCAATCAACTCCGTAGTTTCTTAGAAAGTAATATTACAACTTGTCACCCTTGAAACTATAGATGAAAACACAAATGTCTTGGTACTGCTTTGCTTTGCCATAACCATATAGCTATACTTTTTTTTCATCAATCTATGTGTAAAAAAGTATTGTTTACAATTACATCCATATATTCCAATGTCAGATCTATCTTAATTGTCCTGGTGGAAGCACGTACACTGTTTTGGCAATATATGACTGTATCACTTTATAGTGTTTATTATGATTTTATTTATTCAACTTTGACGACTTCCAATTGCAGATATGTTTGTTCTTATGATAATTATTCTTTCAAGATTGATTTCTTTTTTCAGATAAAAGCTAAGGTTGGTACAGTATGTTTTGGAGCTGCTGCGAGCCAAGGAGCACTTTTTCTTTCGGACGGAGAAAAGGGCATGTACAAGAAATTCAAAATAAAACTTGCTTGGCTTAGAGGCACGATAATATGCTTCTTGAAGATAGTTGGAGTCTCTTCCACGAGCAAACGGAAGAACAAGTGACAACTCTATCTTTGGGATTCAACTAAGTCACAAAATAAGTAGCATTCAAGAATGTTGCTATTCTATTCTTGAATTGGTGATTTCACCATTTGATCAATGTCTCTCTAGTGTTTTCAAGGAGGAAGTAGTTTTGAGTGCTTGTCTTTTCAAACCAAAGAAAACACTATTTATAGGATGAAAGTTTCATGCATGAGAAGCATATTAATTAAGTAATACTTAATAGGTTTATGTATGTTTTAAAACAAAAAATGTCATTCTTTCAAGAATCTATAATGTAAAACTTAATGAATAATGAATTTTTCAAATGCATTTTCTTTGTAACTCAAAACTTATGAATAATGAATTCATCAAATTCATTTCCTTTGTAACTCAAAACTTTAAGTGATGCATTTGTTTCAAAACTAATTGAAACATAACTTTTAAAAATCATTAACCGATGTATTTGTTTCAGAATTTATTGAAACATAAAATCAACAATCCCCCACTTGTTTCAAGAAATTTTATCTTTAAAAAACAAAATTCATTTGAGACATCAATCTAGAAACATGCATCAATAATGGTGTCTTTTGGACTTGAACCATTAGCTAGTGAAGACTTTCTAAATCATTGACTACTTAGTGAACAAATCTTGAACTAAGTGGTTCATTGAATGAAGTAGAAAAATACTCCACGCATATTGCTATGTTTCAGTGAAAATCAAAATCCCTTGACACCTTACGGCCATGTGTCCCGAATCTTTTTAGCTAAGTGCTTTAAGATTTCCCTGTAAAAATCTTATTGAAGTGGCCTCCACTTCGCACTTAGTGCGGTGAATTCATCAAGAGTAACTTTTCCGACTGAGTAGTCTATGAATTTCATTAAGAAAAATTAATCTCGTCCTCCTTTACAACAAAGTATCAGTAAATATATCAAGAGTGTTCCTACACACTCCAACCAAAATCGGTGTATAGATTTAATAAGAGAATATAATCTCATTCTTTTCTTTCGTAGGAATACTGTCAAATCTATCAAGAGTGTTATTATTTACTCCAAACAATATCGGTCTTATAGATTTATCAAGAGAATAAATCTCAACTTATGCACATCTACTCACTCTCTAGGGAAAAGGAAAATTTTATTGATGTGCTTCACAATTGTAACTTTACTTGTTTTTTCCTTTGAACCTAAGATTACATCATTAGGCAGGGTTACCATAAAGTACAATCAATCTACAACAGGCTTTATTCCCATCCCATTACAAGTTTGTACCACCAATTCCTTACCTAAACCTTTAGACAAAGGATCTGCTAAATTGAGTTTGGACTTCACATATTGAAGCTATGCCATCCTCCAATAATATTCTCACATGATTGTGTTTGAGACGAACTTGTCTTGACTTACCATTGTAACAATCACTTGAAGTCCAAAATATAGCAGCTTTATTATCACAATATATAGTCAAAGATGGTATTGACTTACCTCATAATGGAATATCTATCAGCATACTCCGCAGCCAATCAGCTTCTTCTCCAGCAGAAGACATAGCGATAAATTATGACTCCATGGTTGAGTGAGTAATACATGTCTGCTTCTTTGATCTCCAAGATATTGCTGCTCCAGCCAAAGTAAAAATCCAAGCAGTAATAGATTTAGACTCATTCGGATCAGAAGTCCAAGTAGCATCACTATAGCCTTCAAGAACTACTGGAAAGGTAGAATAATGCAGGCCAACATTAATTGTACCCTTCAGATACCTTAAAACACGAATTAAGGCATTCCAATACTCAACTCCATGGCTACCAGTAAACTTGCTCAAAGTTCCTACAGGATAACTAATATCTGGCCTGGTACAATGCATAGCATACATAAGACTCTCAACAATCTGAGAATATGTCAATTGATCAAGAATATCACCAGAGTTTTGTACTAGTTTGATGCTAGGATCAAATGGTGTACAAGCAGGATTGTCGTCAAAATGACTAAACCTCTTTAGAACCTTCTCAATATAACTTGATTGAGTAAGAGTCAAATCACTTGCCGATCTTACAATTTTGATGCCTAAAATTACATTATCTTCTCTAAGATCTTTCATTTCAAACTGAGAAGCAAGAAAATATTTTGTTTCTTTGACTCTTTCAATATCAGTTCTAAAGATCAACATGCCATCTACATAAAGACATATTATAACACCAGAATTTTCTTGAAATTTACTAAATATGCAGATATCTCCACAATTGATTAAGTAGCCATTAGAAATCATAACTTTTCTAAATTTATCATGCCATTATTTTGGAGCTTGTTTTTATCCATAAAGAGATTTAAGAAGTTTACAAACTTTACGTTCTTGACCAAGATTGATAAATCCTTCTAGTTGTTTCATGTAGACTTCTTCGTCTAGATCTCCATTCAGGAATGTAGTTTTCACATCCATCTGATGAATCACAAGACCATGAATTGCCGCTAGATCAATCAAGAGACGAATAGAGGTCATCCTAGCTATAGGTGCAAAAGTATCAAAATAATCAATATCTTTCAATTGAGTAAAGCCTTTAGCTACCAAAGGGGCTTTGTACTTATCTAAAGTACCATCGGATTACATTTTCTTACTAAAAATCTATCGGCAACCAATTGGTTTACATCCAGGAGAAAGATCTGACAATATCCATGTATTATTAGATAATATAGAATGCATTTCATCATCAATGGCTTCACGCCAAAATGGAGCATCATGTGAAGACATAGCTTTAGCATAAATTTCAGGATCCTTTTTAACCAAATAAGCTTGAAAATCAGGTCCAAAGTCTTTTAATTTGGCTAATCTTGAACTACGTCTTGGTTGACTTTCTTCCAATGGCTCAACTAGTTTCCTTTTAAGAGGATGAATAGAAGAACTTGAATCTTGTTCAAACAAATCTTTTTTCTTGGGATATATATGCTCAAAAAAATTAGCACGTAAAGATTCAATAATTGTGTGAGGACTTGGGGTCTCAAGATTTAAAAATCTATAAGCCTTACTGGTTTGTGAATAACCAATAAACACACAATCTACTCCTCTATAGCCAATCTTGGTTAAATGTTGATTTGGTAATCGAACATGAGCCAAGCAACCCCATACTTTAAAATAATTTATATTTGGTTTTTGATTATTCCAAAGTTCATATGGAGATGCATCATGATTTCTAAAAGTAATTCTATTCAAAATATGACATGCTGAAAGCAAGGCTTCAGTCCACAAATTTTTAGATATACCAGATCCATAAAGCATAGAATTAACCATTTCTATGAAAGTCCTATTTTTTCTTTCTGCTACACCATTTTTTTGTGGTGTATAGGACATGGTCAATTGTTTTTCAATGCCTTCTCTCTTACAAAAATTAATAAAATCTGACTTTAAGCACTCTCCACCTCTATCAGACCTAATAGACTTAATTTTCATACTCAATTTATTTTCAACTTTTGCTTTATATGTTTTGAAAGTCTTAAATATTTCATCTTTTGTTTTCAATGGAAAGACATAAGTATATCTTGAGTAGTCATCAATAAAAGTGATAAAATACCTTTTTCCATGACGTGATAAATAATCCATCTCATAAATATCAGTGTAGATTAATTGCAAAAGTGTGGAAGTCTTTTCAACTGTCTTAAAGGGCTTCTTAGTAATCTTGCATTTACTACAAGTAAGATAATTAGTAGTATGATTATTTCCACAATCTTTGATTAATCAATTATTCACCATAATTTGAATGAATATAAAATTCACATGTCCCAGACGTTCATGCCATAAGTCTAGAGAATCCACAAGATAAGCAGAAATATTTTCATTTTCAATATTGAGTTTAAACATTCCATTTGCAACATAACCTTTTCCAACAAACATGTCATTTTTAGATAAAATAAACTTATCTACCTTAAAAACCATTTTAAAACCATGGTTCGAAAGAAGCGTACCTAACACCAAGTTCTTTCGAATATTAGGAACATGCAATACGTCCATCAATGTAACTATCTTTTCGGAAGTAAACTTCAGTTCAACAGTTCCTTTTTCCACAACTTTAGTAGAGGAGGAGTTTCCCATATATACAGTTTTACCATCCCCCACTAATTCATAAGTCTTGAAAGAATTTTGGTTACCTGATATGTGATGATTTGCGCCAGTATCTATCCACCATTCCACTTGATCTTCCGCTATAAATACTTTTGTGACCATTGCCACAAGATCATCTTTTTTATTTTTATTTGCTTTTTCTTTCTTCTTTTTGACTTTGAGAATTCTATAATCACGCGCATAGTGACAAACTTTGTGACAATGATAGCATTCACCAGATTTAAAATTGGCACCATTACGCTTAAAATTTGTAATCTTCTTTGCCTTTGAAAAATTCTTATTTTCAGGTTCCTTCTTGTTTGATTTTTCTTCAACCATATGAGCTTTCATGACAGGTTCCTTCAAACTATTATTATCGCGCCATTGTGTCTCTTGTTCAATTTGCAAGTGTTGCAACAATTGTTCAAGAGTCAAATCTTCCTTTTTGTGTAAGAATTTGCTTCGGTACTCTTTCCAAGATGGAGGAAGTTTTGATACAATAGCACCAACATGAAAGTTTTCATCAAGAGCAATTCCAGATATAGCAATTTTATTAGCAATAAGTTGGAATTCTTGTACTTGTTCAGTCATTAACTTGTCATCAACCATTTTGAACTCCATATAATTTTAAACGATAAATTTCTTAGAACTCGCCTCTTCGGCTAAATAAAAAGCTTGAAGAATATCCCATATATCTTTAGCATATTTGCATTTAACATAATATTGATCATAATATTTGTTATACATTCCTCCAAGAATATAATTCTTGCACAAATAATCATCATATTGCCATTTGACAATTTGTTCTTTAATCAAAGTAGCCTCGTCAGATACTACCTTAGAACCAGGAGCATTAGGGAGAGGTTCTTCAAGAACAATACCAACTTTAATCGTTTTAAAAAGAATTTCATCTTTCCATGCCATCTAAGAAAGTTTTTGCCATCAAATATTTTAAAATTAGGATTAGGCCAAGATGGAATACTATTTGATATTGATGTAGAAGCCATAGAGACAAGTATCTTCAAATTATTAGAACAATAATGATAATCGTACAAGAAATTCAAAATAAAACTTGTTTGGCTTAGAGGCACGATAATACGCTTCTTGAAGATAGTTGGAGTCTCTCCCACGAGCAAACGGAAGAACAAGTGACAACTCTATCTTTGGGATTCAACTAAGCCACAAAACAAGTAGCATTCAAGAATTTTTCTCTTCTATTCTTGAATTGGTGAATTCTCCATTTGATCAATGTCTCTCTAGTGTTTTCAAGGAGGAAGTAGTTTTGAGTGCTTGTCTTTTCAAATCAAAGAAAACACTATTTATAGGATGAAAGTTTCATGCATGAGAAGCATATTAATTAAGTAATAGTTAATAGGCTCATTTATGTTTTAAAACAAAAAATGTCATTCTTTCAAGAACCTATAACGTAAAACTTAATGAATAATGAATTTTTCAAATACATTTTCTTTGTAACTCAAAACTTATGAATAATGAATTTATCAAATTCATTTTCTTTGTAACTCAAAACTTTAAGTGATGTATTTGTTTCAAAACTAATTGAAACATAACTTTTAAAAATCTTTAACCGATGTATTTGTTTCAAAATTTATTGAAACATAAAATCAACAATGTCAAATACACGTATAATGGTTCATCAACCTCAAAGTGGTTGTAGAGTAAGTTCTCTTCTCTTTTACTAAGAGCGTCAGTTAAGATGTGTTACTTTGGGGGAGTTACAACTACCTTTCGTCTGATTTGGCAATGTTACAAACACCTTAATGTACACCTGAATCAACTTCTCTTGACAAAGAGTGAATTTATAAACAATTTGATTCTTCGATATTAACCGCTTGAAGTTAGAATAGGCTCCTTCAGTATAATATTCTTTATGTAGTATTCTACATTTTAATCGATGAGACACTGATTATATTTACAATAAAAACTACTCAAAATCGATTGACCCCAAATTCGATACAGATCTCACACCCATATCCATATCATGTCTACACGGGTGCGGATCCAAAAGCAAAGAGTTCGAGCAATTTAGAAGTGATTTGTTTAAGCATCTTTGCTGAAAGAAACTGTATTTTTTGGCTGAAGATCTGTGCAGCGTGGACTCTCTCAAAGATCATAAGGAAATTTTTCATCTGACCACTCCTTTACCCACTATGAGTTGATGAATTTTCTTACTAAATTCATTCACAGGAATCAGTTACACTTGGTATAATCTACATATATGTTTAGTTGTTAGAATGATTATATGTAATTATTGCAGGACATGATGGAGATGTTTTAGTTAGAATCCAAAATGTACAAAGTTATGAAATTAGCACCATGAAAGTTCAGAAGGCAGTTGTCATAGATTCTGATGATGGTTCTCTTCATAGTTAGAGACTTAGAGTACACCAATTAGGAAGAGTTGGTGCCAATGAAGCAAATTCAAAGTCTGTCAAAATCTAAAGCTAAATATATATGCAGGTTTACTTTACTGTTCAAAATCTAAAGCCAAAATGTGTAGGTTTACTTTATTGTCTATATTTGGTCAGCCGAATGCTGGCTATTTGGACTTGGAATTCTGATGATAGAAAAAATTCATTTGGTCTGTTGGAAAAAAATTAAAGAGTCTTTTGCTACTAAAAAGATAGTCTTTGCTAAAAGAGGACAGCTAGGTACTAGTGTATTTGCAGACTTTAAGACTGTAGGCATGTACTCTATATATAACTTGGTGTCGAAATTTGGAAACATTTAGGTAATGGTGCAGAATGTTTTTTATTTTCAATTAAATGCTTTAGAGGAAGTGAATTAGTTCATTGATTTCTCTATATATGGTATATGAGTATGCCTCAAATACATTGCAGTGTCTATAAGGAGTCATTGTAAATATCTTGTTAGAGATTTATATTAGAAAATTTTGAGTCGAGGGTCTATCGGAAATAGTCTCTCTATCTCACATCTGAGGTAGTAATATGGACTGCGTACACTTATCCTCTCAAGACCCCACTTGATGAAAATATACTAGGTATGTTGTTGTTGTAGATTTATATAGAAAAACTTTTTAAAGAAAAACTTTTCTTTCCTAAGAGAAGACCCTTGGTAATTGATACTTCTCTCTATTTATTATTTTTTTTAAATAGACATAAAATGAGCTAAAGCGACACTTATTTTGTGACATGTGAAGTATTATTTTTCACATTTATTTTCTCTAATACTTTTTTGGTTTCTTTTTGTAGTCAGGGTGTTGTAAGCCACCAACACAATGTGGCATACATTTGTGAACCCAACATATTGGATTAGTCCAATTAACAATGTAGCAGACATGGATTACTTGAATTGAAACAATAACCAAACACAACTTTGCTACTCTTGTGATTCTTACAAAGGTGGATTATTGGCTAATTTGAAGAAAAATGACGAAGGGCTGATATTGTTCTACTTATAACTCTTGTTGGTTTAGTTTGGATTTATTTGATTGGGTGTTATGCTTTTAGAAATGCCAAAACAGGAAATATTCCGTAAGTACAAGTAAGGTTATACTGATACATAATTAGGTTGCATTATGAAAAGAGATGTCGCAGCTGCTACTTCTCCGAGAAAAAGTAAACTATAATTATTTTTTTCTTTTTTCTCATCATACTATGATCGATTACTAGCTCTTTTTGATTGAAATTTCAACAGATTTTATTTTAATATCTTCAAGCCAAAGCATGTGGAGCTACATTTAATAAAGTGGACTTTACCAACATGCTCTTTTCATATTAGTTTTATTAAAAGATCCCAATTTGTAAGAATACACTGAATATGTTGTTGTTATGTGATGTTGGTGCTTTATATTAAATTGTTTAACAAAAAGTTATTCTTAGAAGTTGTGTTTCCTTTTCAAGGAGCAATGAGTCGTTTGTTCCTGTTGATGGTCCTAGATATCTTTTGCTTCGGATCATAAATTGTAACTACATTGTGTGTTGAATTGTCGTCTGAAAATTATAATTTTCAGTGACGATGAAAAATATGTGGCATGATTAGTAATGCTATATAAATAAGCATTTTCTGTCTTCGTTTAAAATCAAATGTTGTTCAGTTAATATCTTAATATCTTTTAAATTATGGAGTTTTTTATGGAGATCAGTTCATGATTTACCACATTTTATTTTATTTGTTCAATAAAAGTCCAACTAAATAATTATTTCACTCCATGTAGCATAAGAGACTTCATATCCCAAAATTCTATTATTTAGTGAGTGAAATAATTTTGTGAATTATAAGAGAAGAATTCTTTTTGCAATATGGTATGAGCACAAAATTCTTAATCTAATGATTTAAATATATAGTTTTCAAGGTAGTCCTCAACTTCTCAATTGTTGTAGTTATTCGACGTTGCTTGACTTAAAAGCACCTCTATATCTCAGGTGATGACCAACTTATGTTTGAAATTTTTGTGAAACGAATGAAATCTTGAATAGTAGAAACAAAAAACAATAGCAGATTTTCACCACTTTGGTTAATTGAACCCCCTAACAAGTTCTAAATAATAGTATACTTTTACCATTTTTGTTACTTGAACACCCTTCAGGTATCATGTTCCTACTTGATCTTCAGAGGCATATTCTTCAAAGGACAAGAAACTCTGGAGAGAGAGACAGGAAATGCATTTTTAGGATACATATTGAGTATTATGAGAAAAAGTAAAATTAATATGAGTCAAAGATGAAAGTCATGAAAAATGTGTGACGGGATTGATTGTTCTCTGCATAAGTGAGCGTTTTGCATCTTAATTTAAAAGCAAATATTGTCAATTTCTAATATCTAAACTTCTCTCGAACTATGAGATTTTGTACGGAGATTACTTCACGATTACCACAAATTACTTTACATATTCTATAAGGTCCACTTGTCCAGTTGCTTATTGAACATTAATGACTTGAACCAGTATAAGGAAAGAGGTCGCCGACTTGCTTATTCAAAATCTAATCGAATATAATGACATTTCTTTATAAAAAGGATCAAGCATTTAAAGCAAGTCAAAGTGAAATCATGATTGTTTTGATAGGAATGAAAATCTTCAAAGTTGAGGCACTTGAAGCGTAATCATTAATGTATAACTATGTAAACAATTATTATCTTTCTTTCGCTGCACTCAGATAATTTTTTTTCTTTCTACTTCAATTTTCTCCATGTGAATTTTATCGGTATACTACTTTCTATCATTTCTGTTTTGGAGGAATGACGTCATATTAGTTCTGTTCATGAAACAGAGGTGCATCTTAATCAAATTATTTTCTCTAATATCTTTTAACAGTTTATCCAACGCATGAAAAATAATTATTTAAATTTTTATTTTTTAATTTCATTATTTGAGGTGGACATAAAAATAATAGCTTTCATGTTGGGCCCCGTGCTTTTGGTGTCTATATTTGGTATAAAATTATTATACCTAATTAAATCTTTACAAAATTTACTATTTTAATGTTTTAGAAAAAGAGAGAACAAAATTAATAAAAATAGAATAACTATAAGTAAACAAGCAAATAAAGTCGCCGCATGTTTGGAGGAATAATTTCATTTTTTTTACCTTCTTCTCCCTTTACTCTTCCACCATTAAACCTCACTTTCAATCCCTTATTTTTTCAACAAAACAACACCCTACAATCATTAAAGAAAGAAAAAGAGTAACAATATAACACATACTCATATACAACAAGCAACAATAACAATTTTTAAAAAAAATATTTTTTTGCCGTCTTTTTCCTCTAATCTTCCACCATTAAAAGTCTCCTTCACTCCTCCATTTTCCACCAAAACAACACCCAATAATCATTAGAGGAAGAAAAAAATTTCTTGCTTTTGAGTAATCAAGCTCCATGATGGCATAAAAAATTATAGTGTTGATATCTAAATTGTAGTGTGATATCTGATTTTTTCCAGCGAAAATTTTGCTGGAAAATTCATTCCAACACAATCAGCCACCCTCCAACACCACTAAACCACCACCAAAACTCCCGCAATGGCCTCTACCCATTTTTCAGCGAGCTGCTGGCGGAACCAACTTCAAACCACCTTTCACTTCACCGAAAAATAATCATTTTTCTCTATTTTTACATATCCCGTTATCAATTTTCACTAACCAACATCAATTTTTTATGTTGAATTTTTTTACAAAAATTTAATTTTAATGTTGAAAATTTTACTCAACTGATGAGAAAAAAAATTATAAAAGAAAAAGAAATTTTGGTAAATTATGGCATCTCACTCTCTTAGTGGAGAGTGTATTACACTTGTTATACCATATCAGCATCATGTCAGTAATTGTGCTTAATTGACATGATTTGTGAATGATAAAGAATTTAATATGTACATGATCTAATTGAAGTGTCAATACGAAAAAATTCAAAAAATTCAAGGGCATGTATATGTATTCAACCTATAAATTATTTTGGAAACCCTTGTAAAATACATGTGTTACAACTACTATATATTACACAATATTAAAGACATCTAGAAATACAGTTTTCTTTCTAAAGGCTTGTTTGTATGCAAATTATTGTTGTTTCTTTCATGTTAAATTTTATTATCTTTTCTTATTGGATAGTGACGTATGTAGCAAGCTCTACAGATGGAAAGATTCTATCAAAATCTCATGATAGTGTTAAGTTTTTTATAATTGGAAGGTAGGTAGATGTTTAGATTACTCTTTTATATTTTAAAACTAGTGAATATCCCCGCACTTTGTGCGGTTAAAATACCAAAATATTATTGAATTTATATCTTGATTTTTATAAAATGTATTTTATCTTTCATAATTAAACACATTCATGTTTCTCGAATGAACAATTACAATATTAATAACCTATTCACACAAAATAGTGGTAAAAGCCTTAAATAAAATTCAACGTCATTGCACACCTATTTAATGGTAAGTATAAATTTGAATGTTAGTTACATATTTTACATTTTTTTAACTTCAAAGCTCGAACAAACAATGCTCCAAACTATCGGTAAAGTCTCGTTGGATTAAAATTTTGAACGCTATATATTTTATATTTTTTTAACTTCAAAGCTCGGAACGAACAATGTTCCAAACTATCGGCAAAGTCTCGTTGGATTAAAATTTTGAACACTAAACTCTTAAGTTAAATTTAGAACAACAAAATATGTATAGTAATAAAGAAATATAAACATCATCAATGTAAAAATATGACTTAAGATAGACAGCATCCATCTCTCAACCCATAAGTTGGTTAAGTTATATGATTGATTAGTAACTAAAAGGTTCAATCTTGTTTTCAAGAAAAATATCTAATTCTTCAAATAAATTAGCTTGAATCATTAAAAAGAGAAGTAATTTCAAGATGCCGACTGAAAAATCTGATGAAGAAAAAAATGATAACATCGGGCAAAATTAAATCAACATTCAAAATTGGACAAAAAAAAAAATTATATCTACTATCGCTTGCTACGTCTGATCCATCCTGTAGAGCTCATATGAAATGTCTCTATATTTTCTCTTTCTTCGTCTGCTGCAAAAATTTATAAAGCAATATAACAACATGAGTTATTAAAAAGGACAAATAAAAATCCAAGTTTGAACAACAAATGAAAAATTCAAAAGTTGATTTGAAAATTTTAAGCAAATCAGATAATAAAATTTTGTCGAAGGATACAATAGGGCTATTCATATTCAGTGTTAGACAACATACACTATTAAGTGTAAAAGAGTAAATGATTAAGAAGAACAAATAAAGAAAGATGTAATTTCTGGAACGATGGAAGCATCAGCTGTAAATTCAACAAATCGTAGAGCAACCAGTTATACAAGTACATAGCGACCAGTAATAGTGATTTCCTAACTACCCATAAGAGGATACACTATTATTATATACCATAAATGACACGTATGGTAGCAAATTCATCTCCACACAAATGAATGCCAGAGAAATATCAATTGCATAATGCCTCTCCACCAAATGTAAAAATTCACATAATTAATCATAACAATACCTTGCCTTCATATTCCCTTCTGGAAAGGACCTCTGGAGCAATTTGAGCTGGAGTCCCAGCAGTTGATTTTGGCCTTGAATGCAACAGGGACGAGTGCAATTGCAGGAGAAAACTATGAGCATATTGAAATTTCTATGGGCATAATATAAGTCTATATCTACAAAACAGCAAAACACATAAACCTTTGAGTATCCAAAATCACATATCTTTAAGCATGGAGCTGCACTTCCATCAAGAAGGGTATTCTCCAGTTTCAAATGTATATGACATATTTGCTTCAAAGGCAATGGAAGTTTGATGTGGGATGAGAACAAAGGGCATCCCGGTGCACTAAAGTTACTGCTATGCGCGGTGCCTAGAGAAGAGCCCCACTACAAGGGTGTATTGTACATAGCCTTACCTTGTATTTCTGCTAGAGGCTATTTCCAAAGCTTGAACCTGTGACCTCCTGGTCACATGGCAGCAACTTTACCAGTTACTCCAAGTTTGATAAGGGATGAGGACTAACTACCTTAAATTAAAAGATGGAACAGTTAAAATAAAAATTATTTGTAAATTCTTATAAGTTTGTCACCAGGTTGTGACAGTAGTGGACTCCTGAAATAAGCTGCTGAAAAAAAGTATCTATCCTGAAATAACAGTCGCAAGAGCCAAATAAGAGAGGCATTAAAGAAAGGGAATCAAGGCTCCTAAGATCCATGAGTGTGGCCGTATAAAATTACATATATCATTCATCACAATTTGTTATCCTTCATAATCCTTTTTACACCAGAAGCTTATGCGAGAATGATTATTAACACAGTTAAAAATTTTAACTATATCTCGTATTCACTGAACCTTCCTGCATTGCAGATGCGCTCAAACAGTTCACCACCAGCTGCATATTCCATGACAATAGCAAGATGAGTTGGAGTCGATACCACCTATATCTCACAAAACAAATGAACAACAGATTAGGCAAGTTATTCCTTGACTTATCCTTTCCATTTTCAAAAGAAAGCAACATGAAAAAAAAGGACATTGCAAAATAGTGAATTATATGAACACACTTGCCTCCTTGAAACAAATTATGTTCGAATGTCGAAGTGATTTATGATTAATGATCTCCCTTGCTACATTCTCACCAATTCAACAAAAGTGGCATATCTCAAATCTATGAAAACCTTATATAATATTGCATATAGAAAAAAGACTAGGGAACCTAGTTAATTAAAGAATGTTTAACCAATAATTAGGGAAAAGCACAATAAACAATACAAAACAATGAGCATCAGACATTTAAAACAATTACAAGATATCAGATTAGTGACAAAAGACAGTAATTATGCAAACCTTGTGTCCTCTCTCAATGTATTTCATAGCCAAAAGAACTTTTGTCTCCTTGTGCCTCATGAGCCTGGCAATACCAAAATTCTCAGACCCTATATCCTTCACAAGCTCGTATCTTTCCATCTTCTTATCCTTCAAAAACTCCTATGTATAACAAAATCCACCAAACTTAAAAAGCTACAACATAAGAGAAGAACTTTACCTTTTTGATGTTGTCGGTGGAGCTAATATGTCCCTGATCTTCTCATTGTAGACTTTAAGTACAATAACAGATATGTCATAGGTGAAAGTTTCACTCGTCTCCTTCGCGATTATAAATAATGCTTCGAGAGTCCTATAATTGACTCCCCTATTCCCGTTGTACCCTTCATGGTGATTGTTTTGCCTTTGTCCATAACCAAAGATACATACATTGTAACCATCTAAAACTGAAATAACCATCGATCAAGCATCGGCATAGTCAACACCTGTTAAAAGACGATGAAACTATTATAGGGTGAACAACTCTTCTACTGTTTGTTTATTTTTTCTCAATCTTAAAGATGCAAGTTCTCAAAGATTGATGATACTCCAAATCCGCTCCTTCCGAAAACTATATTGAAGAGGTACTCTTTCGACAACCAGAAAGAGGGTTCTACTTTAGATTGACATATCGATTCAAAGTATGCAAACTTTCAACATATTATCTAGAATTTCAAATCATTCACACTACAACAACTTATCTGTCTTTGTGATTCTTTTTAAGCATGTAGTAACTTTTTTCTGGTCGTTTTAGCAAACAAAAGTTTTGAAAGAGTACAATCAAGTAGTTTATCTTATTACTTTAGCAGCCATCGTTGAACATTCTATAATTACTTACATTATCTATAACTGGAGTGAGAAGAGAGCATAAGAAGAAAAGACTCACATAATGACCCCTTAGGTTGCGGTGAAGTGCTTTTTTACTGGCCCAAGGAC
>NC_061119.1:153731062-153731727 GCF_002878395.1 Capsicum annuum | reverse complement strand
TGGGCTTTTTTTAGTTACAATTTATTTTATTATTATATTATTTTGGAGTTTTTTTTAATTACAACTTTTTATTATTATATTATTTCTGAATTTTTTTAATTATAATTTTTTATTATTATATATTTTTTGTGGGTTTTACGTCAGGGGTGGGTTTTTTTTTTATTATTTTTTTTTTTTAGTTTTAGGTTGGTATCAAGTTATCAAGTAATTTATGGTACATCATAATAGCTATATTTATGGTAATTTTTATTTTTTCAAGAGATATATTTTTTCTATTTTAGCACTCTTAATTTCCTTCCATATATTTTAGGACTCTTAATTTTCCTATATATTTCGGGTTTCATATTTATATATTTTAGGACTCTTAATTCTATTCTATATATTTATTCAATAAAATAAAAATTAAAGAAAAAATATTAAATGATTTTATCTATTGTAAAGTCTTCTAAGCGAGAATGTTTTTTTAATAAAAAGTTTTTTTTTTTTGGTTTCACGTACGGGTGTTTTTTTAATTACATTTTAATATATATAAGGAAAAAGATTAAATGATTTTATCTATTGTAAAGTCTTCTAAGGGAGAATGTCTTTTTAAAAAAAGTTATCATTTTTTTTTTGGTTTCACGTAGGGGTGTTTTTTTTAATTACATTTTAATATATATATATAT
>NC_061119.1:153658380-153730962 GCF_002878395.1 Capsicum annuum | reverse complement strand
TATATATATATATATATATATATATATATATATATATATCATTACTATTTTTCTTTGTATTATTACTATTTTTATGGTTTCATGTTGGAGAAGGATAGAAGTGTAAAATATTATGCATTCTTACCTAAATTTAATAAAGACTTAAATTACTTTCAAGTTTTTTTTTTATATAAAAAGTTCAAAACCTAAAAAGAACTAAAAGTCTTCAAAATTTTACCTAAAATATGTTTTCTAATATTTGAGCACACATAGCTAATCATTAACTATGAGAGTATTTGCCCTTTGATAATTATCCTATTTAAGGAATTCTTTTCTAATTTTGCACTTAAACATTAATTAATGCTTTTTAAATTTTTTTATATAACTAAAAAAATTAGTGAAAAGAGGACCATTAAATTGTGAATGAATTTGAGCCTAATTACATGTTGACCAATAAAAATAATGTCATGTATTTAATTTAAATAAAATTATATTTCACATCAAAATTTGTTAAAAGGAGGAGACATTTTTTGACTTAAATTTAATGTTAAGGGCATTTTTTATCCAAATAGGTGGATGGAGGGGTATTTTTGAACCAATAGAGGAAGAAGGCATTTTTGAGTCATTTCTAATACATTAAGGGTATTTTTTAGCCAAATATATGGATGGAAGGGTATTTTTGAGCATAAAGGTGGAAGGAGGGTATTTGTGTACCATTTTCAATAGTTGAAGGGTGTATTAGACCATTTTCCAAAAAAAACTCAACTTAAGTGTAGAACATAATTGAAGATTCCTTCTTCCTTCAAATTTATAATTAACCTCTCCTCATAAATCATAATAATGATGTTTGGCATGATGTTATAATTTCTTAACAATAGAATTGGAAATATCATTGGATGTTAGCAACTATTTTGTACTTTCACGCTGACTGATAAGTTGAATTTAACACATAGTGAAGTCTGAGGAGGGTAAAACGTATGCAGTCCGTACAGTAACTCCGGAGAAGAAGAAAGGTTGTTTTCGATAATATTTATAAGAATAATCACATTGTTATTATTTGATCTATTTGTCTATACAAATTGAAAAGATAAATAATCAAATCGAAACTCAAAGTCTATAAAATCGACAAAATATTTATTTTATTTGGGGCAGTGTAAATAGCAAAACGTAAAACAAAAAATTAATTGATTTCCAGCTGAAATACGTAAAAATTAGATTTTTCGATAATATTTCAATGAAATTTTCCTTCAAAAATCTCCTACTAACAAGTCAAATTTCAGTGGGACGCCAATAAAAGTTATCCTTTTTGAGTAATAGTTTTAACGTTAAAAGTAACATGGCACCCGCAACCTCGAAATTCTAGATCCGCCTCTAATTAGTGAACATATGAACTAACTAAAGTGGGTTCAACATCTACTATATATACATAAAAAAATAATGTAACTATTTCTATATACCCTGCTTAAAGGGTAGCTCCGCCCCTTCCTCGTTAAAACTGATACTATTGAATTTTCAACAAGATCAGGAATTTTAACTGCCAAAGAGTACCAGAAGCCAGCTCTTCAAATTCTCCGGATGATTGGCCAGCAGGTTACTCAATTGAATTAGATTTTCCTTTCGTCCAAGTAACCGAGACCAAATTTACTGACATTCCTGCAATTTCGAAAAGATTGAATGGTGCATCCGTGGTTGAGATCAATGAGACATCGAAGGGTGATCTTTTTGTACGTATTTGAATTTGGTGTTTACAGATTTACAATAGTGCATGTCAAAGATAAAAATTCATGTAAAAGCAACTCATGCTAGTCTCCTTTACAAAAGTACAAACATGGACATGCATGAAAGAGTTTCTATTTTGCATTTATTTTGAATGAAAATGAAATTTCTTTCAATTCCATGAGAAGGCATAGTAGGAAAATTAAACAAATTTAGCCCTTTCTAGGCATATGAAGATAATTCATGGTGTTTTTGCAGAATTTGCTCCCATCAGGGGAGGCAGTGGTCGAATGCCGACCTCAGTTTGATAGAATACAAAATTTCCCTGGCAGAGGAATGATCATAACTGAACTTGCTCCACACGATTCTGGCTTTGATTTCTATAGCCATTTCTTCTGCCCAAAGTTGGGAGTCAATGAGGTAATTGCCAGAACTAGAATAAACTGTGAGCATGTATAGTATTGCACTCAAGCAGATCATAGTCACTGAAAGGGGTACTGACAAATTTTTCACAACCTAGATAATTAAACAAATCATATATATAGCATTAATTATCATATCTTCGACAACTACAGAGCTCACATGTTCTCGTCTTGCATGCCTTTTTCCTTTTTCCAAATAAAACTTTTCAGGATCCTGTTTGTGGAAGTGTGCATTGTGCCTTGTCTCCTTATTGGTGTAAAAAGCTTGGCAAATGTGACTGTTGCTTTACAGGTACTTAATACTTCCTCAAAACTACCCCATCCCGCCCAGCAGGCACCAAAAGAACAGACCAAAATTCTTATTTATGTGTTTGTGTTATTTGGGCCTTATACTGACCAAATAGTTCTATTAGCCCAATTGATTGTATTGTTTTGTGGTTCAGGCGTCACCTAGAGGAGGTGTCTTGAGCCTGCGTCTAGACGAGGAGAAGCAGAGGGTATTTCTGAGAGGGAAAGCTGAGGCAGTCATGGAAGGTTCTCTTCTAGTTTAATGTAGCAGTTGTGTCCATGATCTTTGTTCATTTGCCACAACCACAAAACTTTAATAATATGGTGGAAGTATGAGTCCAACGGTCTAAAATCTCTAAATTGGTTTTTGATATGTACTTTACTATGTCTTTTGGAGCATTCTTCTGTTTTTGTAAGTTTCCGGTGTGTATAAACATCTGTTTCTGTGCTTTGCTTTCATTAATGAACATCTCCAGTTTCTTAGCCATTATCTGATCAGAGAAGAGGAAGCTCATTAATTGAGATGTCTATAGTGAACAATACCTACAAGTAGTGCAAGTGTCTTATTAAATGTGAAATTGTGGAAAGCTACTCTTTTTTAAGGATGATATTTCATGTGTTTGGTTTTCAGTATTAATGATTTTTGATTAATGGAATGACCAGAGGGCCAGTTGTGCAAAGTTCATAACATGATGGCTAATGGGCTCACTCTTGTTACCCTTCTCTAGGCAGTGCTCAAGCCTGTGACGTGCGCCTAACCTAACAATTAACATATGTTGGTGTTATACTCTTACCACTGACGATGTTGAGAGTGAGCCCATATACCTCGTGAATGTAAGAGATGATCATCGGGTGATAAGAAGAGCAGCTCCAATGAAAAGATGAGGAAGAAGTTGGGTGACACAAAAAGGATGTTCGCTTTTAATCAAGGCATCCTTTGAAGGAGGGAGTTTGGCTCATAAACCTACCAGTAGACTAATAACCCAAAAATTGGTACCGGGACTAATCCCAAGATGAGTTAAGCCAGATAACTTGTTTCCTAACCAAATGAGACCTAATTGGCTAACAGAGTTGAATGAAGATTTAGAAAACAAAGACGGGAAGAAGTTGAACCTCATCAACTGGAGTGAACCAACGAAGGCCAAATCTGGGGTTTGTTTTGTGGGCTCATTCACTTCATTAAGCAGAATAAGATAACACGTTTCAGAGATACTGAATTCTGCAGCAACGGATTGTAACCATTTATCATCTTTCTCTTCCTCCAGTAAGCAAACAGCTGCTGGATTCCCTTTCAATGCAGTATCAGTGAAGGCATCCACCTGAGTAAATTCCACAAAGCAAAGAATATGTAATTAATTTCCTAACTCGTTTGGTACAGAGATAAGGGAGTTATGCAGAGATTGTAGTGCCACATTGGCAATCTTGGTATAATTAATCACGGGATAACTTGTTCCCCAACGAAATGAGAATGAAAATAGTATCATTCAATGGGGATTAAGAGAGATTACCACAACGTATTTCACTGGCTTCTTGGCCATTGTACAAAACAAACAAGATCAGTCACGGAATTGTTGTTAATTAGCCTGTTTTCAGCAATGAGATATATAGTGAATATTAGAGTCAATAAAGCAGCTACTGGATCCCTCAATCAATGGATGGTGGGTGGTTCTTGGGGATCAAGTTACCAAATTACCAAGTTGTAATTGCCAACCTTTTCTTGTTCTTTATTGTTTCTTCATTGACTGATATTAGTCTAGTAGATAGTGAATCGTAGTTGGCGTTTTGATAATATAATCTGACTACAAGATCCACGTTTTGAATAAACAATTATTGGGGGCATCTTGATATAAAGCCCCAAAGGGTGTCAACTTGATACTTGCGTGGTAACTGTCATTGTAGGCAAATTCAATAAGAGGTAAGTGATCATCCTGATTAGCTTTGAGACCTCGTGACATGCCCTCAACACGTATGGGGATGAAAAGAGATGATGTTGGACATGAACAAGTGCTAGGATCCTCTGCATACTCATTAAAATTTACATCAAGCATAATTATCTGTACCCATCTGCAGCCACGAGCGTCGCAGGGAACTTTACAAGATCAGAGTACCAACTCTGAGTACTACACGATGTTATTCTTTGCAAAATCAACACAAGCCAATGGTGATTTCTGCTATGTTCCATGCATCTATGTTCTATAAGTCGTTTGCCGCGGGAAACTATTCTACAGGTGCCTGCTAGGACATGCAGAGAAAAGACCGTTTCCTTCACAATCCATATCATTGCACCCTTGAGATTGAAAAAAAAAAATGAAGAGAGCAGAGAAGAAGAAAAAAATCAGTAATGAATCACAAGGCATGTTTATTTCTGAAATATATACAAAGGAAATTCAAATTCACCCTTACGACCATCCCTTGTCTATCAGGTACCCCTAGAAATAAGACATTTCTAAACATGAAGCACCCACAATTCAGTCATTAATTTATTATTACAGACGTCGGGATAGCTTAGGGGAACAACCATATATGAATGCTAACGAGTAAATTAAGATAATGCACAACATAGCGATGATACAATGAATCACCAAAGCCCTTCTTTTGCCATCTTCAGAAAGTTGCAGAGTGTAATGTTTGGAAGATCAGCTGAACCTGCTTTCTTCTTCTTTATCCTAGTCACTTTCACAGCCTTGCTACCTTCTGTTTCGGAGGTTGTTACGGATACAAGGTTGTAGAACTGTTGAAAAACAATTAAACAGTCGTAAGATGACCACAACAGATTATTATGCACATTAGATACTGGGTTAGCACCTTCTTTATACATTCTTTTAAGGTAAAGGCTATACCCTGAAACTATACAGATCATTTTTCTCACTTGACAATAGAATTTGGACATCCAGATACTCACATCAGACCCAAAGGTAGAGGTGTAGCTCAGCGTTATGATATAAAGGACTGGAGTGCTGCAAATCATAAAAATATTATTCATCCACAAAGAATACCTCACAAACACCATGCAGCAATAACCGCTGGAAGGGGTCTTGAACACGTAGCACCAGCACATCTCCATCACTCTCCTTCACAAATGCTCGTACACATTGCTACAGAAAAATATCCCAAATTCTTGTTAACAACAGAAGCAAAAGGAGAAGCAAGAGAAAATGGATGGGGATGCAGCAGAAAACAATGAAATACGAAAACCAAATCCTAGACTATCAGAAATAACTCGGCTGAGGCATCTAAGAGATTATCCCACAAGTCATAAGAGCAAAGAATCTGAGACCCAACTAAAAGACATGAAAGGGAAAAGGAAAGAGGGCATGAAAGGACAGCAGCCACCCAGAAGATTCCATAAAAAGTAAAACAGTTGTTCACAACAAATGAAATGCATAATTTGGCTTTGTTTTGTCAAATGATCATGAGTCAGAAGAAAATCAATATGATCTTGTTTCACAGCTGAAAGCAGCAAGCCTGAAATTTCGATGTTCAGGAAATTGAACAACACAATAGGATAAACAATTGAAAAGAGGAAAACAGGGCACTCCTAATGCTAAAGCAAGCATAGACCCATCAAAGCCAAAAAAGTAAAGCCTTGTATATCTCCTTATCACAGTAATCTCCAAGACTCCAACTTGAGCATCATGGAGCATATATCTAAGTTGTTCCAAATGACAACAAAATCATACCTAGTATATTCCCAAAAAGTGGGGTCTAGGGAGGGTAAGTGAACGCAAACCGTACCACTACCTCAGAGGTGAGTAGAGAGGTTGTTTCTGATAGACCTCCGGCTCAAGACAAAAAACAGTCTATAAAAGATTTAGTATAGGAACAATAAGTAATAACACGACAAATAATAACAGAAACAAGACTACCACAAAGAAATACTCCAATCGATCTATACGAAACAACAAAGATTACCAGAACTCCACAAACAAGATAATACAAGCATAGCACTATGAATACCAACACAGAAACCAAAACAGAGCACTCCTACCTACCTGAACAAGGATGCACTCCGTGCTACTATCCTACTATCCTAACACGCATCCTCCACACCTTCCTATATTTATTCAGTCTACCTCTACCTCGCCCGAATCCAGCCATAGCCATCCTCTCACACCTCCGCATTAGGGCATCCGTGCACCGCCTTATCACATGCCCGAACCATGTCAACCTCGCTTCCTGAATCTTGACATCCACCGAAACCACTCCCAACTTATCTCAAATAACTTCATTTTTAATCCTATCTCTCCTAGTAAACCCACACATTCATAGTAACCCAAATGAGGCATGCAAATTATTTTGCAGCTTCAGAGTTTCCAACGTAAATCAATCAGCCACGCACAACCTTAAATTCTGTTTTTTTAAAATACACGTGTTGTTTCGGCCAATTTGCTCTCTCGACTAATCCACGGGATACCTGCTATCACCTAGCAGCACAAACATGGCGTAAACCTAATGGTGAAAGCTTGGATATGAGAAGAATTTACTTATTGCTGCCTCTACTGGAACTCCAATATGGGTTCCCAGGGTTGTCACTTTAATTTTCAATCGCTCAGCCACCTCATGGAAACTTAACAAACTTTAGCTTCTATCGGAACCTTATTATACGTTAAGTGGGTGTTAGTTGCAATACCTTCAGATCAGCAACACGTGCAAATTCAATAGCTGAATAGCATTTCCTTAAGTTATAATACATATAGAAGAACAAACAAACTGAAAACAGGGGGCACAATAGTCCTCAGGAATACCTCATAGTTGTTGACCAATTCAGGGAGAAAGTTGCGCCGAAGTGCCTCTCTTGTTCGACAATCCACTCTATGCCATGCAGTCAACACGGCAACCTTATCATTATCCACGCAACTCCTTTGATTTGATGTTTTGCCTTCAAGAGCTTCCATTATGCTAGCCTGACCAAAAAAGAGCATATAGAAGGTTATAGACAACGTTGCTACATCACAATTCAAATTCCAAGAAAGAGCATCACTACATTGAGTTAGAGAAGTTGCCAACTTCTGAAACAGTTGGGTGAAGACATACATCGAGAATTAACCATGAATTTCACATAGTGAAATTATCAACCAATATAGAACTGCACTTTAAGTTCAATTCATGCCAACATAGCAGCAGGCCTTCTATCTCATTAAATTGTGCTAAGGAATTCAGCATGAAAAAATAAAGACACCACAAAAGAAATCGGATCTGTACCCAAACAAATACTTAATCCATCTCATGTAATATAATGGTGTTTGATCAGACACAAAACACATATAATGTTAACTGAATTAATGGTAGTGAAATAAAATGTTAAATAATAGTTGAAACATTTATTGATATATAAAGCATCACATCAAAATATAAAAGTTGAATAATTAAATGAATTTGAACTCCAAGAAATTGTGAAAGTTGCACAGATGAATATTGTTACTAGAATGGTGTCCAATATCCACAGTTTTGAAACATATCAAATTGGAAAGACCGACATACAAATTAGTAAAGATGGAGTACTAAACATTTAACCACATCTTGACAAGTTTGTCTTGATCACGAAAGCAGATTAATATTTCTACAAAATTGAATTCTAGTTTTATGGAATCTAGATATTCTCTAAAATTGGTCTTCGGCTTTTAGTACCCTCAGCACATTAGTCATTTCTATATGACCTGATGTAAATCCTTCCACTTCTAGAAGACCTAAAAGAATTGTCTGCTAGAACCAACCAATTACAGAATAATATTCTTTCGTGTGTCTCTCTGTGTATGAAGTACGGTATATAGATTTCAAAACTTTAGCAGAAGCGTGAGAGTTTATAATGGGGTCTTCAGAAAATTTTCCCAAATAGGCGAGAAAATAACAGTCAAGCAATGAGATACATCCTAGAGACTACATTGACATGAATAGGCATGTAGATGGGCAATATTAGTACAACAACAATTATACATGGCAATAATGTAGATGGCAATATTAGTACTATTATATTTTCTCGATATTTAAGAAGAAAGATCAAGGAAAGAATTCATACTTTCCCAAGGAAAGGGATGACAATGCGTAGCATCAAAAGAAATCAATATTGTTACAATAAACGCTCAAAGTACATGTTGTCAAATTTTATAGGAAGTAAACACACTGTAACATATAGGAAAATATAGTAACCTCTTTATCCATGTCTATATTCCTGAATTTGTCCCACTCCCCCACATTTGTCATGCAAAATACTGAGAGTGGCACATCATCACCTGCAGGAAAAAAATCCAGATAAGAAGTTAGTTTCTATCAGAAATAACATTGAGTAATAACTTCAATGGAGAAGTTAGTTTCTATCAGAAATAACACTGAGTAATAAGTTCAATGGAGAAGTACTTTTCTTTAAAGAAAAAAATTCAATTGAAAAGTACTTAAGTTGACAAAAGCATATGAGCAGCCAAAGAGCTTCTATATAATTTGACAAATAGTTATGTAAAATCAGAACTGCGACTTATAAGTGGACTATAATCACATTCTGTATTTTTGCTTCTAATTGAAGATATTTGAGCACAAAGCCCTCCTCATTTTCGGTGAGGAAGGATCCAGGCATTGCTTCCTTCTCAGTTTTTTTTTCTTTTTTCCCTTCTTAATAGGGACCTATTTTGTGCTCTATAAATAAACAAATTGTGACATAGAAAACCACTATAGTATCATGTTAGAGAAAAATACAAAGGAAGGATGATACAACTGCTCGTCTGGAAAAAAATCTCAATGCTGTACGTATGCTAATAATTTTTTCGTCTGACAATATAGACGCATGTGCTATAATCTATGCCAGGAACAAATCTAGATCATGCATTTTCTTTAAAATGCACTTTTTTTGCTTCAAGATGTCTCAACGTCAGTGAAGACAATGAATCTAGAAACATAACCTACCAAGTGTAGCTAGATAACTCAGAACTGCTACCAAAAGATATAAAACTGCACATCCAGCTCTGACACCACAATCTTTATCAAATTTGACCATGTTCGTTGTTTATCTATGATACATGGGCACCTTATGTTCTATCAGCGTTAGAGATGCTGATGAACTGCCCCATACTTTGCTTCCGAAAGTAGTCAACTCTAAAATAATCATCAGTTGAAACAGAATAAAGGACCAATTTAGGAATAACATCACACCCAAAGATATCTTACCAAAAGGTGGTGGAGCAAACAAGCCCCTAATTTCTTCTGCATTTAAACGAGGAACAAGTTCCATTAGAAGACGATCATTCAACCATCTGCGAGATCTTCTGTTGCTGACCTGTAACGATAGTATTTTTGGCATATAAAACTTGAGACATACAACATCTGAATAGATACATATATTGATTGGATAAAAAGAAAGAAAAAAAATTGGAAATCCATGTTACGTTTCAAAATGCAAAGAGGCCGTCAACCCTAAACACGTGTATCTTGGTTGCTCCGCTGAGCATAACCTGATTTTTGTTTGTAAAAACTGATCAAAGGAGCCCATATTCAATAAAGACACATAGGCCCAAGGTTCAACTTAATTGGATTAAAAAATTAAATGATAAGTAAATCACAATATGCAAAGATTACCATTATTGATTTTTTCACCTAGCCAGTAAGTATGAACAATTGATCTTTCTTGCTTAAGTTCTTCCCTTTTCATTTCTTTGACTGTACAAAAGGGCAGCCGAATGCACTAAAGATCCTGCTATGTGCGGCGTCCAGAGAAGGACCGGACCACAAGGGCCTATGGTATGCAGCCTTACCCTGCATTTATGCAAGAGGATGTTTCCATGGCTTGAACCCGTGACATCCTGCTCACGTGGCAGCAACTTTACCTGTTACGCCAAGGCTCATCATGTCCTTACCCAAAACTACCAATCAACTATGATATGAATTGCAGATATGAAACAGAAACTTTTACTCCCTAAAATGCGGTCACCTTAGCAATTACTAAAACGAGGAGTGGGCAAAAGTATTCAAGTCAATAAAATAAATTGACTGCCAAAAAAGATGCAGAAAATTACTTTTCCAGCCAAGCTTTCAAGAAACTCGATCTTTTTCTCGATGGTTATCCCTCGGGACTTCATATTTTGTCCTGCAATCCATCCCTTGGGAAAAATTACTATCTTTTTTCCAGATTCACCATGAGAATTACAACACAAAGCAGCAGTATAAAGTTGGAAGTCAGTCAGACCAGTAATAAAATGAAATGAAAATAGCAGAGGGTCATCGAGATTGAATCTCAAAGTCCACTAAAAATCATGAACTGTTAGATATCAGGTTTTAGTACAAAATTAAGAGTGACCCAAATCAAGAAAAGACATCACATTGGGTATTCTTGGACAGGAATTGGCAAGTTCACACCTTTGGTATCATCAAGATTCAATTTCAAAAAAGCTCAAAGTCCATTAAATCATAAAAGCTGTTAGATAATAGATTTGTAGTACAAAAATAAGAGTGACCCAAATCAAGAAAAGACATGATATTGAGTTTGCACCTTTGGGATCATCAAAAAGGGAAGACATCATGAGAAGATCTTGTTCTGTCTGCAAAATGTCAGAGGTTGCCATGATTGATGATTGTCCTGACTTGGGTAGATCAAAGATTATTCGTTTTTATGGAATTGGATTGGTGTGTCTGCTGGCTTATAAATGAACCAACTGAAAATGGGAACCAAGTTGGGTAGGGGAAAGAATATGTGTGTAGAATATGCCCTTAGATCCAGTGTCGCCCAAATGAAACCCTAAGAGAGATGATGCAGGTGTAGTTACACGTAACATTGGTCCAATTGGCAACAAACTCCACCAATCAAAAGCCAGGGAGTATTACATCAAAGGATACTAGGTTCTGCTTTCTACACTTGTCCAATGTCGACTACGGGGACGTCTAAAAATAGTATTTCATCTTTTCATTCTTTTGAATTACCGCCTTTCGTTTTATGGGTTTCAATTCTTTTTTGAAAATTACATTAGTTTTAATTTTTCAACTGATATGTTAACACTCAAAATTAAAGGATATATTTAACATAACTTAAAATCAATTTTTGGATGAGGTTAGGGGTCATTTTTCCATAAGTCTAATAATATGATTGTGTTAAAATCTTCCTGAAATTCTATCGATAGATGATTTTTCAATATTACATTACTTTTTTTGTTAGTATTTTTTTATTAGCTGCTATTTTTTTTATTGATATTTTTTCTTTTCATATTTTTTTGATTTATTGTATCGGTTAAGCCAATAATAATATTTTAGTTCGATCTGAAGACCATAACATTCAAGAAAAAAAATTATTTTCTTAATCTTTATATCAAATTAAAATAGATCATTCCTTTTAAAATGGAGCAAATATTCATGAATAGTATCAGATTAAAATAAGCTGGAACAGTAAAAATGAAGCAAATATCCATGAATAGTATCAGATTAAAATAAGATGGAACAGTAAAAATGAAGTAAATATTCACGAATAGTATCATATTAAAATAAGGTGGAACAGTAAAATTAGACATATCTATCAACTATATAATAAGATAGTGTAGTCATTTTAGTTAGTTTCGGTGCAATATCTTTCTTAAATGGTTGGACTTTATTGTTTTATTGGAGCATCAAATGACTAAATTATCATAAACTTTTACTCAATGCCATTTACGTCCTATATTTTGAAATATAGAACCCATAAGATATTTTTGTAAATTTGCTAATAATTCCATATAATCTTTTGGACGGTTGGACCAATTTGGTCCTAGTCTTATATATTATCATTCATCATCGATTTTTCTTTTCTTATCAATTTTATTAGATATTTTATTATTCTTCGTTGTAATTTATTTGTCTTATTTTTTTTTAATTTGTTATATATTTAAAAATTATGTAAGAAGCATTATAAATCACAATAATTAACAAATTAAAATATCTAAAAAGACATATAACAAATTTGGCAGATTCTCAAAATTTTATTTGTGCCACATAAATTGTGATAATGAAAGTAACATATATTAGATAAAAATTACATAAAAAAGTATTATAAATCACTAATTTACAACTTAAGTATTTGAGAAAATATAGTACTAAAAAATTTGGTTGACTCCAAATTTCATCAATGTCACTTAAATTAAGATAGAAAAAGTAATATATTGGGCTCGTGCAAGCACAGACTCCTATATCTAGTTCTACATATAGTGTACCAAATTTTTGTGATCATATTTATCCTTCATTTGACTATGTACGAATAGTGAAAAAAAATGGAGTGTTATATAATTTGTTTATCTTATATTAAAAAAAAAAAAAAAACTCATGCAAACTCTATTTAGAAATAAACTTGGATGCGCTTAAAATTTCATCATCTAATACAATGTTGGTTAATTATTCATTATTTATTTATTGATATTTTTCAGTATCTTTTTGAAAATTGTTAGGGCTCATTGTTTGAGGATGATAAATTCGTTCGTGATGATAATACTATTCATTCTAGTTGTCTCCCATAATTCAATGTTAAGTTTTCAATTACACTAGACTACGTAACATTAGTTGATGCAATTTATAGAAGAAAGAGAGTTGATACACAAGATTTAAAATTGGCTTATAAGAGAAAGGTACCTAATAACTTTTTCGTTATAAGGTTTAGTAAATTATGCAGAGTTTAAAATAAGGACAATGAGTGTTTAATTAATTTTTTCAGAATTTTAAGTGATTTTAGAGATCAAATCAACTTAGCATTACTTGAAATGTATGTTAAGAAAATTTCTAAGACTCATCGTAAAGTCCCTTCTACTCAGGTTAATGTCTATCCTAACATAAATGTTTATGGAGACATTATATTATTAAAGGTTAAATGTCAATGAAAATATTAAGGCTTAATGATGCAACTCGAGTTTTATCAAAGCATTACACATGAAGCTAAGCTAAGAAATTGATGGACTTGTCATCAATTCACTACTTGCTAGGCTTGGTGGATACTTGAAATGAATGAATGATGCTCGAGACTTGGCGCGCTTAGAAGGAGCTCCAAATTGAGCAACATCATATGTAGAGTAGAAGATAGCTTGGAGAATGGAAGGTCCAAAGGAGCGAGGAAGGAGACAACTACCCACTTTGGCTATCAAAGGCCAAGTTTGGCAAGGTCAAGTCTACTTGCGCGAACAAGAAGCCAAGTTTCGAGAGGCTCAAGCCACTCAACAAGGCAAGCTCTAGCCACTTTGGTGAACAAGAAGCCACCTTGGAGATGCCAAGGCTACTATGGTGATGTAACTCGGTCATTGGAAGGTCATTTAAAAAATAATCACTTTTGGATAACATTGCAATAGGCAAATTATAAATAGATGCCTTAGTCAGTTTAGGGGTTAGTTTTTTATGATTGGTGAATATTATCTCTTGTGAGAGATTTGAGAGCTTGATAAAGCTTATGTTGAACCTTGTTAGAAATGGGGATTGCAAGGAGATTTAATTTCCTTGAGTTCTTTATAAGAGATTATGTGCTTGATCCAGATTAATCAATTAAGGTCTTTAGATCTAATATACATTTATATTGCTATTAGTTTCTTCTTCTTGTGTCAATCTATTTATCCTTAAATCAATACTTGTTTTGAATTTGTAATTGGAAATTTTACATTTAATATAACTATTGTTATTAGTTAATCCTTTCTAATGTCCTTTATTCTGCTTGTCGTTTTCATATTTTATTTCTTGTTCGAGATCGATATTACATAAAAAGAAAATTTAAAATTTCAAAAATCCAAAAATTTCATTTCTAATTTTGAGTTTCAATGCTAGATTCGTATTCTATAGTATTTATTGAGTCTAAATCTTAAGATTTTGCCTTGTTCGCTCTTGATTTGAGGGTTTCAACATTGTTGAGGTTGAAGAACTTGAAAATCAAGCAGTGGATTTGAAGATATAGGTGAGAGTAGGGATTAATTGGTATTGGGTTTGTTCACTATATCATTTAAAGTTCAAATCTAAAATTTGGGCAAAAACAAAGTAGAAATCCATTGAATTCGAAAAGTGAGTGTTCTTCATGTTCATGGTGTTCTTTATGTTCATGGTGTTATTTGTGACTTGAAACGAATTTTAAAATATGAATTGAGGGCTTAAAAGTATTGGGGTATGTTTTCCATATCAAGGGAAGCCTAAAATCTCAAATTGCGTGAACTTCTGAGCTAAATCGAGGGAGTAGTGATTCTTGGATATTTATCTTGTTTATAATGTTCTTAGGGATATTCAAATCTTCAAGAAGAAAGATGTTCAAAATAAAGGTTATTTGATCCAAAAAAGAGGGAAAACAAAGAGTACTTGTGCTAGTATAAAAAAGAAATTTATCAAAAGAGGTAAGTACTAGAAAAAATAGTTCAAGGGGACCATTAACGATCCATATTTTTTGAAGGCTTTCAGGAGTTCTTGTTGCCTCCTTTGGCGAGCTACATGACCCCTTACTAAAGTATATGGTGATCTACCAAACTCTTGGGGGACTCGTCAAACTCATAATTTTTTTCTCTCCATTTTGGCGATACAAGACACTGCTTTGGCAACATGGTCACTACTTTGACGATGATAAGAGTAATTTGGTAATGGTAGGCTGCAACTTCAGCGATGCAAGATTAGTTTGGCGATGGTATGATCATTTTGATGATCCCAAATTGTTTTTAAGTAATGAGTCTCATATCTAACTTTCCAGTCTTATTTTTTTTATTCCTAATCACCTCTTTGATTCTTAAGACTAATTTTCAATTAGTAATTGTCCTTCTTAGTTGTTGATTAGTCTTGAAAATACTTTTTTTTGTGTGTGTGTATTTTTCTAGTTTTTAACTTCGTGGTTAACTTTTTGATTCATGCCCTTTTATTTTTAATCGAATTGTCTGTTCTTATTTTAACAAAGTTTTATTTCAACCAAAAGCATTAATTGACATCTATGTGTCACCAAATTTAAGCAAAATTCAATATTAGCCAAGTCAATTTGTGAGGTATTCAAAGATGAGAAAATGCGAGTGTTGGTGAGGAGCTTTTACTATTAACATTGTTAGCTCATTTTGTAGGTACAAAGTATCTTTTTAGTGTCTTTTCTTCTATCGCACATCTTTCGTTTCTGCATTTTATTTCTTGTTCGAGGTCGATAATACATCACATAATTTGAACCAACTTACCAAGAAAGAAAGTAGTGATTATCTACTATTATTTGTTAACATTATTGTTGTTGATGTTGTTACTACTACTTTAGATCGTACTGGAATAATTTCAAAAAGTTGCTCCTTTTCTTAAGTTTTGGTGTTCTTAATTATTATCAATAAGTCTATAATTTAGATATCAATTAATGTATGTCTATTTAATGGATAAATTTTTTATTTGCTTAAGAAAAATGTTACATAAGATGAGCCTATTTTACTAACAAGCATCAATGATATTAATCATTTGAATCATATAGAAATCTCATCTAGTGATAATGAAGAACTGCTTCATGTGGAAGTATCAGGAAATGAAGTTTCTTTCTCAGCCTCCGAAAGTAAGGATAAATATATGATATCTTCTTTGTCACAAAGTATGTTTCATCAGTCAGAATCAATGTTATAAAGTCCATTTGTTAGTTATAACTGATGGCACAAACCTCGTTTCATCAATCAGAACAATGATACCAGAACATTCGATGTCTCAATTTCATTCTTATACCAAATTGTGTTTTCTCCGATTATACTTTTCAACTTTTAAGAAAAAATTATAAAGATTTGTTAAACTTTAGAGTTTTAAGTTGGCAAGGAAGTTCACTATTAGAGTGTTAGTGAATCCATGAAAAAAGTTTCGAAAGTAATGTACATGCGTTGAGAATAAGGTTGCTAATGAATATTTCGTGATGAATAATATCTTGATCGATTGTAGACTACTGAAAATATTATGAGACACACATTTGTAATATGGGATGAGTGTTTGTCGTCAAGATCATTTCAATTTGGATGTCAATATGATTGCATTTATGTTAATTGTAGATATTAAAAAGACGCACAAATACATTTATTACACAATTACTTCTATTTAGATGTCAATATATTTTTTTTGTACTAATTGTTGAGGTAAATACTTCTTGGTTTCCATCAAAGATTGACAAACATCAATTCTTAAGGCGTATGACAAAATTATGACTAGGGGAAAGGGCATATTTTGGATGCAAGCATGCTTTTGAAAAGCATATTTTGGATGCAAGCATGCTTTTGAAAATATTTAGGATAATTGGGAGGATTCTTTCCGCTCGTTCCTGAGGAATATAGTTCCTCTACAATATTTTAATATGGTCATAATTATTGAATAAAAATACAATAGACATAATGATATAATAGAAAATATTTTTAACTATGTGTTATGGTCTTTCAAATCATATGTTGATGTTTTATTCATTGTCGAGGAAAATATCAATAGATAGAATGCATATCTATAACACATATGACATCAAGCTATTGACTGATGTCAAAATGGATGTGAATGGATCAATATTTTTCTTGACTTTTGCTATTGTTGGTGTAATATACCACAAATTACAATAATTACAATTCTAATAATAAAATGAATAAAACTAAAGAAAATAGAATAATCTTCTTCTTGGCTGATGCGTGGATATCTCACTCTCTCTAAGGAGATTCAACCCACTGCAGCATAATCTACACCGTTCCAGCAGTATATCTCTCGACTTATCTCCTCCAGGATACAACAGTTCATCAACAATGTACAACTCAAGCAACTCCAGAGTAGTTGAAGAGTCAAAGCTCCACCATAAGAACACCTTTATTCAACATATAAAAACTCTCTTTGGATAGTGAATATAGTTAAAGACTTAGATTATTGTCTTTATCTCAACTCTCTTTTTCCCTAATATCATTTCTCTCTTTTGTACAGTGAATATAGTTGAAGATTTAGAATATTTTATATATTTCAATTCTCTCTTTCACTACTAAAAATAATAAAATTTTTCCATAGTTAACATATTTTTCATATCCCACACAAATAAATAAGCACTACTATTTATAGATGAGAAATTCTTCCTAGTATTGAATAGGAAGAATGTGGCATAGTAAAGTGGTACATGAATGGGGTAGATGTTATAAGAGTTACAAGCATTATTAGGTAGAGTAATGAGTAGAGGTTACAACAATTATTAAAAACTAATGACCACCTTCTAACACAATTTACACTCATTAATACAAAAAAATAATATCAGTGAGTTACAAGAATAATGACACCATTTTTTTCACTTTACGCCTATTAATTGTCATGCACTTTAATATTTTTATTTTAATAATAAAACGCACTAATATTCCCTACTCATTTTAATATTGAAATAAGAGAGTTATCACAAATTTAGTTAAAGGGAGATCATTGAACCTTCACTTAGTAGAATAGTAATCTTTACTCCAGAGTCAGTAGTGGTCTTAGACTTGAACTATGACAGCTTAAGGGATATAAAGTATCACAGCTTATACACAACAATCAAGGTGTTGATATATGCTTTAATAGCCAGCACATTACGGCCATGTGCTATCCCGATTTTTCATGAGCGTTTTTTAGTATAAGTCTTATTCTCATAGGAAGAGGCCTACTTCCACACTCACATAGGTGAAATCTGTCAAGGGTGGTCTTGTCATTTTGACACCTCACTCATACGAGATACAAAATTTTACTAAGAATTCTTCGACTCTACCTCCACAAATCATTACAGAAAAATACACTCACACTACAGAAAGGGATAAAATGATAGTGCATTACACAACAAGTCATCATATGATTCATTTTTTTCATTGAACCTGGTTACAGGATCTCTAATCTCCAGGTTGTGTTTCTTCATATATGACTCAGAAGCTTTTGAGCTTCAATTCCTCCCCCCTCGATGTGTTTTCGATCATTTTCTTGCCAAGGTCTTAGTCTATGAATCTGCAAGATTATCACAAAGTTAACACAATTAATATTGATATACCATTGATCAACATGATCTCACAATATTATGTTGTTTTCCGTATGGTCTGAATTTACCATTATAATAATGGCTTAAACTCTACAAAAATATTGGTGCTATCACAATAACTTAAAACTAGAGAAATCAATTTCTCAAAATAAAGTGATTGGTCAATTCACTTTTTTACTAGGTGAAACTAAAAAAATTAGTTCAACTTCCATAGTAGAGTTAACAAATAATAATCTGTTTTTTCTCATTTCAAAAATTAACACCAAATTTTTTTCATTGCATCAAAAAATACTCTAGCAAAATATTTTTTCTTAAGCCCCAATTTCGTACCAAGTAAATTTACCTGGTTTGCTTGTATCTACTAAGCAATTTTAGTGCATACACATTATCATGCCAACTGCAATAAGTCACACATTCATGTATTTTTTTTATTAGGCTAGCAAACTCCTTTATTTATTTGTCACACAATTTTTACATATTTGAATCAAAAGGAGTTGCTTGACTCTTACATTCAATAAAATTGCATTGCACAATTTTTTACCATAATGTGACTTGTCAAGAAAAACTTCATCACATGTGTTATGATATTTCTTTCATTCCAAGAATGAAATTTATCTAGCCTAATTTTTCATATCAAAATAGCTACTCAACTTTTTCATTTCTTTGATAAGATGCATATTAGAGCCAAAGACATCAACTCATATATAAATAGTAACATTAATTTAGTCCAAGACTAATTATCCACTTGTTACACTTTTTAAACACATTCTCAAAAGTGCAAATATCACATTTTTCATGATGATATTTTTTTCTCATTTCATTAGCCCCCACTATTTCAAGAATT
This sequence comes from Capsicum annuum, assembly GCF_002878395.1. Taxonomy (NCBI): domain Eukaryota; kingdom Viridiplantae; phylum Streptophyta; class Magnoliopsida; order Solanales; family Solanaceae; genus Capsicum; species Capsicum annuum. The sequence goes on along the minus strand of NC_061119.1, from coordinate 153,711,806 downwards.
TGAATACCACTTTATATTCATGAGAAGTAGTATCACTTTATTCATTAAAAATATTAGACAGAAGTTCTTTTACCTTTCTTCCACAAGAAGTAGAAAAGTTTTTTTTACCTTTCCTTCACTTGAGTTGAACAAGTAGAAAAATACTTTACTCTTCATCTCTTTCCTTTTATCTCTTGAAGAGACTAATGATATTGAGATGTTGAGATCTCTAATCTTGATATCCGCGATTTTTCAAACTGTAACAAAACATGATTCTCCTTAAAATTTTGGGTGTAATATACCATAAATTACAATAATTATAACTAAGATAATGAAATAAACAAAAATGAAGATAATAGAATAATCTTCTTCTTGGTTGAGGTGTGGATATCTCGCTCTCTTTAATGTCATTTAAGCTCACTGCGGCATAATTTACACCAATCCAGCAGTATATCTTGACTTGTCCCCTCTAGGATACAAAGTCCATCAATGATGTACAACTCAAGCAACTCCATATTAGTTGAAGAGTCCAAAGCTCCACCATAAGAACACCTTCCTTCAACATATAAAAACTCTCTTTTGTATGGTGAATATAGTTAAAGACTTAGATTATTGTCTTTGGCTCAACTTTCTCTTTCACTAATGTAATTACTCTTTTTTGAGAAGTGCATATAGTTGTTGACTTAGAATATTTTCTATGTCTTAACTCTCTCTTTCAATACTAAAAATAATAATATTTTTCCACACTTAACATATTTCTCATATCCCACACAAATGAAGAAGCTCCACTATTTATAGATGAGGAGTTCTTCCTAGTATTGAACAGGAAGAATGTGGTGTAGTAAAGTGGATACATGAATGGGGTAGATGTTACAAGAGTTACAAGCATTATTAGGTAGAGTAATAAGTAGAGGTTACAAGAGTTACTAAAAACTAATGACCACCTTCTACCACAATTTATACCCATGTCACGACCCAATTTCTCAGGTCATGATGGCGTCTATTATAACCCATCAGTTGGCAAGTCAACCCCATAGTCTAAAACTACTAGTAACGAACTACCAAAAGAATGAAGGAAAGAATACAGAATAGATGTAATAAAGACTAACATACATAAGATAAACCCAAAATCTAGTGAAATCAGTATAAGAGCTTCTAACATAATAAGGATACAAATAAGGTGCTCAATGAATATATAGATACAACCATCTCTAAATACAACATAGAGACTAGTCTAGTACATAAGAGGAAGGAAAGTAATACTTCTAATACCAAGAGCTCACTCTATGTCTCCGAACCATAACTGCTCCGCACATTATTCACAACAACAGTGATAATCCGTACTATGATCTACAGGCTGCAGCAATGTAGTATGAGTACCAAAAATATGAAACTCAGTAGGCAAATGCCTGCTAAGCTGCAAAGATAAGGCAGATATATACAACATATAAACAGAAATGAAAACTACACCCAAATGTCCAACAACCACATAGTAAGCCCATGAGATAATAAGGATAAACTATCATATTCATATCCAAGAATTAGCATAATAAGGCTAAGGAAGTACTAAGGATGAACTATCTTATTCCATCCATACTCAGGAATCTCAACACTATGCCGTATATCACCAAACAATATATGAATAAAAGGCGAAAGAAAGATATATAATAGTATATGAGTTCAAGGAGTGAATATACAATCTGAATAAATGAATGAAGAAAGGGATATACAGTAATACCATATATATATATATATATATATATATAAACAAGGTCAACTAGAGTTACAACCTAAATCATCAGGCTAGCATTTAAGACCTCATATCACAGCATGAACTAGTGCTAATATACTCAGGATTTCTAATCTATACGTCTAATTATAAGCTAATCATGCATAATAATGAAATCGTAAGATAGAAGGGCCAGAATCATACCTTAAATCTCAATACCAAATCATTAATCAATCTGTCAAAACTAGCCATAACAATGATTATAACAATAATAATAACAATAGTAATGACAATCCGGGTAACCGATAGTTCAAACAATAATATCTAACCAAGCCTTTCATGAACCCCCACCGCCCCAGGCCCAGAAAGTTCAATCAACATATAACACACCACAAGTCATACTCATCACACATACCTATGCACCCCTCAAAGGCTGATAGATATAGATGCATCCTAGTGATGGGCAATGCCATCCAAGAACGAATGTCAGAATATAATCCGTAATGCCATAACCAATTCAAATATCATAAAAAGTAGTCGGACTCGAACCGATAATCATAATCATCACTATCATAATCAGCCTACAAAATGGAATCATATATAATCAACATCATTTACCGATTTAATGATCATGAATGTACCAAATCTATGTATGCCATCACTAGTATTCAAACAATCGAACCATACGCATCAATATATCTATAAATCGCAACCATATCCTTTACATAGGTAAATACTTCTCGAATGTCCAACCAATATAATAACATGGTCTTGGACCTAATAATGTGTCTAGAATAATTGTAACATCATAATTACGGCCTTAGGCCCACATACATATCCGGAATCCATATCGATAATCATATCCATAAGCCATCTCCTATCTATAAGCCATAGCATATCTATAAGGCATAACGTATCAATAGGTTATACATCTCTACGAGGCATCTCACATCTAGAAGACATATCATATCTATAGGACATCTCATATCTATAGGCCATAAATCATCTCTATGAGGCATCTCACATCTAGGAGACATAAAATATCAATAAGCATCTCACGTCTAGGAGGCGTAATATATCAATAAGCATCTCACATCTAGGAGGAATAATATATCAATAAGCATTTCACATCTAGGAGGCATAATATATCAATAAGCATCTCACATCCCAGAAGCATAATACATCAATAAGCATCTCACATCCCAGAGGCATAATATATTAATAAGTCATATCATATCTATAAGACATCTCATATCTATAGGTCATATATCATAACTATATTTATGCCTATTCTTGACACCTAATTTTTGCCTTTCACAACTAAGTTTAATTTTGAGTTTCTTCGATTTTCGAATAAAATTACACCATTTATATTATCTGAATAAAAAGCTTTTCAAAGTATTTATCTGGGTAAATTTGCCATTTTAAGTAGCAGTTATATATTATTGTATTCAATTATATAAAATTATATAGTTTTGTTACTTAAATATTATTTTACGGAATATCATATTTTAATCAAGGTTTATCTAGAAAATTAATTCAAACGGATAAAATGTTGATTTAATTATAATGTGTTAAGCTATTTGAAAAATATTTGTTTGATTTTATTAAATCAAGAAACTCAAAAATTAAACCGATTTATAATTCATTTCAAATTTGGATTCAATTTAGTCGATTCATTGAAATTGGCCATAATTAAAATTAATTAGACCAAAATTGCAATGCAAATTAGCCGATTAATTGTCAATGTGACCAAATCTAAATGAATTAACGAAAACCCCATCTTGAAGGCCTACTGAGTTCTTTTTTTTTTCAAAGGTGGTCCTTTTCTTTCCTCGGACCGATGACTCGCTTGTTCGGTACTGCTAACTATTATAGGAGGATGCCGCCCCCTCGGGACTACCAGTAGCTTCGATTGTTGAATCTCGTGCAAGTTAGGTTGTCATTATATTTTAAATAACCCAATGTCAGCCAAAAGAACCCTTCATCATTTTGAAATTGGGCTATATCAGCAGCCCAACACCACTCCATTTAACCAGCCCAACAATATTAACAACCAATCCAGCCTAACCCGCTAGGCCCAATACCTGGTCCTTCTTTATTCCCCTTTTTAACCAAACAGCAAAAGCAGTCAGCATTGACAACAATATAACAATGTACAACAACTAAACAACAGTTTCAACGTTGTAATAAAACCAACGTACAAACAACTTCGACCCGACAACCCGAACAGCAACAACGATGTAAAAATGTCCAACAACAGTGACACACAATTCCAAATGACAATAACGGCTAACCCAAGTAACAACAGCAAAAATCCAACCCGAATTCAACAATAACAGTTTCATCAGCGAACGGTGTCAGTCCCTAAAAGCCCAGCCACGTCACCATTCTTTTTTAGCTCCTTCAGCCCATGATTCTATCGCAACAAAAGTAATAGACCCCAATTTGGTGCAACACACTAAAGTAGATCTCAAATCCACGTTAAAAGCTCAAAAACGTCCAAGAAATCAGAAGAAAAATTGAAACCCATTTCAAATTTTGAATGGGGGTTTTCTGTCCATTTTTCCTAACTGTTACTTCAAATTTAGACTTCAAGTACGAATTTCGCCTATAAGTATGGGTGTTATTCATCTCATTGGAAGAGGATTGAGGTTTTTGGAGGTGCACGCTTCTAACCTCATGCAACCAAAATTCTCGAAGAACATATTTGAAAAAAAAATAAGTTCTAACAAGTTCGAATTGAATCGGTGGTGGAAGTTACATTATTAAGCTCGTTTGTCTCTGATTTGCTGCCTGAAAATAAGTGAGAACTTCATCCCTTTTTGTATTTCTTTCTCTGTGGTGACAAGGAAAATTTGAATCTTAGTATAACGATTAGAATAGAATTGGTCTTTTCTGTATGTTAATTGATTGTCAATGTGTGGTTGTTAAAATTTCGAGCTTTAAAGGTCTGTACGATGAAATATTGTTGATATTTAGATATTTTTATTACTTTAGCATTATCAAGTGTTCCTCCTCTGATTTAAGTTAGAAACAATTTGTATGTTCTTTTTTGTGATTCTGTATGTGGCACAGAAAGAGTCTGTGAAACCTCCATACACGATTTCTGAAGCTTATATTTCAACAATGGTTTGCTAGTTTGTCACTTTAGGTTCGTGTTTGATGTGATGATCTAACAATGAAATAATCCTTAATTACCAAGGTCTTTTCCTCAATTTTGCCTTTGATTGAGTACCTTTGTAGGTATTATTTAAGTTGACTGATCACTCTCTACGATTTCCTTGGTTTATAACACGAAGAGGAGTCTGCGAGATGCTTTTTTTAGGTGATTCTTTAGTCATTATCAAAGGACGACTTTGGGATAGATTGGAGTCTTTTAGTGACCTGTTTTCTATCCCATAAGTTCATTTGTTAAGTTCAATTGTTAGAAATTCCTAAAAACTCTATTTGGTCCTTCCCTGTCACATGGAATTTTAGAAGGATAGTAGTTGAATTTCTTCAGGGCTACTCCCTAGTTCCTTTTTACAAAAAATGGATTAAATCATGTTTGAATTTGGGTCTTGGTTCGCTATGGATTACATTCTCTTGTCTACTATGTTGTTAGATTAAAGACATAAAATTCATGTATGTTAAGAGATATTCTTTGCTACGGGTTGTGTTAAGTTTGGAGTTTTGCTTGCATTATGATGATTAGTCGGTGTGTGTTATTACATATATATATTTAATTTGTGCCCTTCACTGATCCTTTTTCCTTTTTCTTTACACGCTCTTTCGTCGAGTCCAAACAGACTTCCCCCTTATATGTCCGTCGAGACAAACTCTATGCCAAAGCTTCAAAATGAACCAAAGGGACTGATGTAGTGCTGGTATACAATAAATATACACAAATATACAGGTTTAAAAGAAAGAAAGTAAAGAAGGAGGCTGATTCCATAGGTGGAGGACTGAAGACAAGTATATATACGACTAAAATACAGTCGGATATACAAAAAACGTGAAGAAAAAGAGCTATAATATGCAGCTGATATACATGCAGGGAAATGGACCTAAAGTCCATAAAATTGCAAGCCCAAAGGCTGGGCAGCTTACCGATGGGCCAAAAAGGGGTCCAACTCCAACTTTAATCTTTTATTCTCTTATAAATTGCATCTTATGCTTATTTATTTGTACTAACTTTGATTAATTAATCTAGTGTTTCCCCACAATGTTGTTATTTTATTTTATCTCGATTTTCATACTTGATTCACAATTTTCTCACGTAATTTATCTCGTTTAAATGGATTAAAGTGGTTCTTTCAATTGTTCTTTCTAAAACTAATTTTAAAAGAAAATTGTTAAGTTTTTCGTTTTAAAATGGCACTTGCCTAGTTCATATGACTAATAGCCTACTTGGGTTAAAATAATTTTCTCAAAATTCAAGAAACTATTATTTCTCGTAAATTCTAACTTTCCATAATTGATAACACATTTTAACATGATACTTTCTTAATATTTTCAAAGGTGTTATTTATAACAAAATGACCATTTTTATGACGACAATAATAATAAGTAATCCTCTTTTCCCATAAAAGATAAACTTATTCCCTTCTTGAGTCCACGTGTTCAACCTAGTTCAAATGGGTTTCTCTTTAATTCAACTATTTCATAAATTTTTCTAAAAAAAATAATTATAAATTAAGTAAAAAGAAAATTTTCAAGTAGCACATTTTGTGAATTTTCCAAAATTAGACTAAACGGAATATTTCATAATTTCTTCAAAATTAATATCGGATTAAGTAGAACATATTGTGACTTTTTCTAATTCAAATAGACTATTTCCCATTAGAATAAACAAATACCAATGTTAAATGTATGAACAAATGATTTTAATATTTTAAATCAAACTTTTTCAAAGTTAGTCACTTTTTTTTAGTTTGTCAAAAAATAATCTTTGGTGAACCGTTTTACAAAGGACGCTCCTAAGTTTTGTAAAAACCTTCTTAGTGCGTTAATTGAATCCTTACTCAGTTTCTCTAATTTCAAAGATTCATTTCTGTTTTTGAATCTTTGAAATTTCATCAAGTTTTTTTCTTGATATTTTTCTATAAAAATCAAGCAGCGGCTCTATAAATTCTTTTTAAAATTATTTCAAAATATCCTGAATTTTGAAATAGTTTTAAAAGGTCAAAACCATTTTCCTAAAAATAAAAGTCGAAAAGCGATAAAATACCTATATTATTAAGCATGTCGATGGACCATATCATAAGTCAAGTCGACAGCCATATCATAGCTACAAGCCATTAATCATAATTTGAGAAAACCATCATCATTCACCATGTCATGAAGTAACCTTATACCAAAGGCTCAATAGTCTCAACTATGCCTAACATCCGTAAATAAGTCCAGGGCTCACACAAGTCTTAGCCTAAGATGGGCCGAAGGAACCCACTTTTAATCCTTAAAATCAGTATTTAGAAAATTTATGCCCTGGAATAGTCTAAGGTATCTATATTAACCTCTAGATGATAAATAAGTCATAGTCAATCCTAAAATGGGAATTTCACCTAAAACATGGGCAATCAAGTCAATTTCACTTAAATTATGGTGTCAAGATCAATCAATAGCCCACATAAGGATATACATACTAATCACGCTTCCAACACTTAAACTACCTCCAGATCTAGCATCTTATCATAATCATTCTATGAATTAGCTCAATCTATGAAGAAGACAATAGGATCCTAGAAATATAACAAGTATTTCCTTTTACTGGTCAAATCCCTCATCTAATTCCCAAACATAACTAATCAAGACTAAGTCACGGTGTTCTACCCATAATCAAATTATCATTCATATTCACATGCAATATATAAAATGTATCATATTATGAAGGAGAGTAGACAGAAGCCTACCTCAAATCTGAACCGCGAATCCTTAAGTCGTCCACATAAAATGTCTTTCTTTACTCCACAATCTCAAAATTCTTCTACGATGTTAGCATCATAATCTACGCATTATTAGGAGTTGAATGAGACTCATATTGCTATATTAAGGGTTGGGGCAAATTTTGGGTCAAGAATGGGCCTGCTAACGAAATCTAAAATTGAAACTTTCATGAGGTCCCCCAAAGGACAGTGAATTTGTGCTCAAAAGTTGAGTACAAACGAATCACAAATCAGGTCTTAAATCAATCCGTAAAGTTTAGGAATTCAAAGCCCTAATTTTTAGAAATTTATCAAGAAATTGAAGAAATCTTACCATGAATTCAAAAGAAAATTATGGAATAATCGATAACCAAACTCCCCAAATCATCTACAAGCTTAATCCCAAGCTTTTCCTCCCTTTTAGGGTTTTAGCTCTCAAGAAAAGAGTGAAGAATGAGCATAATCAGGTAAAAATAAACTATTTATACCCAAACCAGGCATCCGAGTTTCGCTATCATAACCCACAAATTCGCGATCGCAACATATTGGCCTGTACACGTGTAATACCTCGTACTTTTTCTAGTCCCGTTTAGCTCCTAGAATGTCAAGGGACAACTTTAAAAATTAATAACTCTTGATACATGTAAAATTTTTCAGCTCTAGACCCACTAAATTATAGATAATTGAATCAGCTTTCTAACGATACCAATTTTGCCTTAATCCGATACTCGATTGAGAAGTTAAGGCGATTTTAGTAAAAAACAGTAGAGCACTGCGATCGCATCGCGTCGCGGTGAGGTGCAGAATCGCAATTGTCAGATTTTCAGTGAAGTACCAAGATTAGCTCTCATCGCAGTGAGGTTCAAATTATCATTTATCCCTTTTCAATAGCTCACCGCGATTAGCCAGTATCGCATTGAAATTCTTGATGGGACAGACACCACATCGCGGTAGAATGCAAAATAACACTTGTCCTTTTTCCAATTAAGCAACGCAATTACGCCGCGTCACGCCAGAGGCTAAAATGGCACTCATCCTTTTTCAATAAGCCACCGCGATAGTGGCGCTTCGCGATAAAGCCCAAAATTGGGATTTCAGTTCTGGGTTAATTTTTTCAAAGGGCAACCTAGTCATTTCCCAAGCCCCAAAATCATGTAAAACACAAGATTCAACCTATTCTAAGCATTATATGCTCACTTTTCATCAAATTACTCTCCAAAAAACCCTAGAACCTCAAAACTTACACCTCAAGAAATCCAAATCCCACCATTCATTTTTCAAGATAACCCAAAATTCAAGATTCACAATCCAAAGTATTCATGAAACCATCTTGAAAAGCATAAATAGGAATTCAAGTTCAAGCTTCTTTATCAATTTCACCAATTAAGGTATGTAGAGTTATGAACAAGGGCAATTTTTTCATCGTTGTGCCCAAAAAAAGGGCAGCCCGATGCACTAAAGCTACCGCTATGTGCGGTGTTTGGAGAAGGGCCCCACCACAAGGGTGTATCGTACGCACCCTTACCTTGCATTTATGCTAGAGGCTGTTTCCAAGGCTTGAACCTATAACCTCCTGGTCACATGGCAACAACTTTACCAGTTACTCTAAGGCTCCCCTTCACATGGCAGCCCGGTGCACTAACTTTACCAGTTGTGCCCAAAATTAGTTTTAAAGTTAATTTTTACATGAAATTATATGAATTTCAATTTAGGGTTTATACCAACTTATTACTATTTGAAGATTATGAGATTTTGAGAGATTTAGATGCTAAATTGCATGTCTACTTTTGTATTTTTATGCGTATTGCAGAAATTTTCAGATTTAGAATTGAATTATCAATATTTTCATTATCAAGCATGAACTTTATGATGATTTGACATGAATTTTATGCATGAGTTGTTAAGCCTTAGTTAAACATTGATATTTCAAGAATGACAATGTTTTAAGCATCCTATAATTAGTTATTTTCGAATTTTTATAACGATTTGATCTTTTGATCCTTAGTTAAGATATGGAATCCCCTTTACAATTTTATTACAGTTTACAGAAAATAGATTAACTTTGCTGACAGTTTGAAACAAATAGATGCATAATTGATTTTTATTATAAACCTTTGTTCTAGTTTTAAAAACTAGATTTACAACAGAATGAACATACAGATTAAAGGGGATAGTATTTAGCACCAAGTTGGGTATGTTTACATATCCCAGAACTATGAGCCAACGTAGGTACAAATTATCAGATTATTCCCATTTCTATATGGATGACAGTTACAGATGTGATCACTTAGATTAGGTTATACTCCTTGGCAAGAGTATGACACCTCTCCCCAAAGTGAGGTTTTTCGATAAGGGAACTAGACATTGGACTCCATATTAGGTCACATGGTTTATGTTGGTTAGAAGAACCTCCCTACAACCTAATAGAAAAGACTACAGAAAAAGGTAAAGAATAATAAAAAAGCTTTTAGAAACTAAGTGTAAAGGCTCGCGATTTTATTTAGATATTATTTTATATAAGTCACTAGCTACTAGCTTTCAGCTTTCAGTTTACAGATACAGAGGTGAGTCGTTTTACACTTCGTATGTATGATTGAAAATAGATTTTAAGTACAGATTTTAGAACTAAGTGTAGTGGCTCACAACATTCATATAGTATGTTTTATCATTCATGATTTATGATTACAGTTTTCAATTACTCAAGCCTAAGTTAGACATTATTACTTAGTATGCATTATTTATGAAAAAGATATTTGTATTTCTTCACAATTTTACTATGCATTTCACCCTCATATACTCATTATATTCCAAAAGTACTGATCTATATATATGTCTATGTGCTACATTGTCTCATAATGTAGGTTCAGGTGCTCAGTTTCAGCAGCATAAGTGATTTCAAGCATCTCCATCTACATCTTGACAGTTAGTGAGTCTCATAGTTTGGGGACCCAGTTATTCAGATTATCTAGCTTATTATAGTAGTTGATTTAGTATTTTCATTTAGTTCGAGTCAGCTGGGGGCTTGTCCCAGTGGCTCTCTAATTATTAGTAGTAGAGGCTTGTCAGACTGCTGATTTAATTCTGATTTTCAGTATTGATTGTCCAGACTTTAGGGACAAATACTTTCAGATTTTACGTTTAGATAAATTTAGCTTACAACATACAGAGTTCAATATTTTAGCTTTGATTATATATCTATATTTCCTTATGATGAGTATCCAGATCCAGTAGAAGGCCGACAGGGTTAGCTTAAGGCTACTCGTAGTCTTGAGCATTGTGTGACATTTTGGGACCTATTTTTGGGATGTTACAAACTTAGTATCAGATCCTAAGGTTTTAAGAATCCTAGGGAGTCTTATAAGCTGCGTTACGTAGAGTCTTGATCATGGGTAAGAAGCACGTCACATTTATGAACAAGAGGCTACGGGACGTTTTTAGGAAATCATCTCTTTCTTTTATGATCTATCATGCTTACAGTGTCTCTATCTTTTTTTAACTCGTGCTCTCACGTGACAGTTGAATATGCCTCTTTGTCGTGCTAATGGACGTAGAAATGATAACCAACCACCTCAGCCCGCTAACCCTCTGAATGAGAATGTATCCCACGCTAAATTTTGATATTCTTTTCATGCATTAGCCTAAGCTATAACTGCTAATGTTTAGGGAAACCATCAGGCGATAGTCCCACTTCAGCAGAATGGGGATTTAGCAGTAGCTAGAATTTGTGACTTCATAAAAATGAATCCGCCTGAGTTCTTTGGGTCAAAGCAGGTGAGGACCCATAAATTTACTTAGGTGAGATAAGAAAAATCACCCAGATTATGCATGTTACTGAGAAGGACAGTGTAGAGTTGGCATCCTATAGGCTGAAGGCTGTGGCGCATGATTGGGTAGTTTTGTAGAAGAATAGTATAAGTGAGAATGTAGCTCCTATGAGTTGGCAGGTGTTTCAGGATGCATTTTTAGATAGGTTCTTTCTGTGTGAAATGAGAGAATCTAAGGTAGAGGAGTTTGTGAACCTGAGGTAAGGATCGATGACAGTGAATGAGTACTGCCTTAAGTTCAACTAGTTATCTAAGTATTCTCCTGATATGATGGCTGGCCCCAGGGCGAGTATGAGTAAGTTTGTTATTGGAGTATCTGGTTTGGTAGTCAAGGAGTGTAGGACTGCCATGCTTATTGAGGATATAGATCTTGCTAGGTTGATAATTCATGCTCAGTAGATTGGGGCAGAAAGGTTAAAGAAAAGAGAGAAGGGAAATAAAAAGGCTAGAATCGGGCAGGTTGAGTATGGCTAGACAAAGTTTCGAGGTAGAAATCATTTACAGTTTAAGAATCGCTCATCTATGCCAGCGCCATCTTCAGTCAGTGCTCGTGCCTCCAGAGCTAGACAAAAGCAGTGAGGTAAGACTTTTATATCCAGATCACAGAATAGTGTGAGTGAAAAACCCAGTTATCCTTCATGTGCTAAGTGTGGTAAGAATCATCTTGGTGAGTGTTTGTTGGGACAAAAAAGTTATCATGGTTGTGGTAAGTTGGGTCATAGAATCAAAGAGTGTCAGCATACTAAGCAGGGAAACAAGAATGTTTGTCCCCAGACTCAGGCAACTAGCGCACCAGCTCCTCTAGGTCACCCAGTTCCTCCCCAGGGTACATCATCTAGTACCGGTAATGGTCAGCGCCAGAATTTGTTTTATGCTTTACCATCCCATTAGGAGTAGGAGATTTCACCAGATGTTGTTACTGGTATGCTTCGTGCCTTTCATCTTAATGTTTATGTGTTGTTAGACCCTGGGTCGAATTTCTCTTATGTGACCCCACTAGTTGCAGTAAATTTTAAAGTATGTCCTGAAAGGACCGCTAAGACCTTTTTGGTTTCTACCCCAGTAGGTGAGTCAGTTATAGCCAAACAGATCTATAGAAAGTGTCCTATCACTATCCTTCATAAAATTATGTTAGCAGATTTAATAGAATTAGATATGGTCAACTTTGACCTTATTCTTGGTATAGATTGGCTCCATTCTTGTTATGTATCCATAGATTGTTGCTCCCGAGTAGTGAAGTTTCAATTTCCAAATAAGCCAATCTTTGAGTGGGAAGGTAATTCAGTGTCTCCCAAAAGTCATTTCTTATCCTATCTTAAAGCCAGAAAGTTGATATCCAAAGGGTGTATCTATCATCTAGTTTGAGTCAAAGACACTAAGCCTAAGACTCCAATAGTTCAGTCAGTTCGTGTAGTCATTGAGATTCCTAATGTTTCTCCTGAAGACTTTCTAAGTGTACCTCCCGATAGGAAAATAGAATTCGGTATTGACCTTCATCCAGATACTCAACCCATCTCCATTTCTCCATATCAAAGGGCTCTAGCCGAGCTTAAAGATTTAAAAGAGTAGCTTAAAGACCTCTTAGATAAAGGTTTCAGAAGGCCTAGTATCTCTCCATGGGGCGCTTCCATCCTATTCGTGTAAAAGAAAGATGGTTCTTTATGAAATATGCATTGCTTATCATCAGCTGAATATAGTCACAATAAAAAACAAATATCCTCTTCCTGGGATTAATGACTTATTCGACCAACTCCAAGGTGTAAGTTATTTCTCCAAGATAGACCTTAGATCCGTCTATCATCAACTTAGAGTAAGGGAATGTGATATTCCAAAGATAGCTTTCAGAACCCACTACGGTGATTTCGAGTTTATAGTCATTTTCTTCGGGTTGACAAATGCCCCAACAACCTTTATGGACTTGATGAATGAAGTGTTCAAATAGTATTTGGACATATTTGTCATAGTATTTATCGATGATATTCTTGTCTATTCTCGTAGTAAGGATGACCATGCAGACCATCTTAGAATTGTGTTTCAAACTCTTATAGATCACCAATTGTTCGCTAAATTCAGCAAATGTGAATTTTGGCTAAGATCAGTGATATGAGCCAAATGGCCAACTTAGCTTTTGATAACATATTTGGAGGCCAACACGTAGAGACTTAAGACTTGGTTACCTCAAGTATACAAGAACAATCACGGAGGATCGGTTTTGAGAATACCATTAAGCAAGGCCGTGTGTGGAAGATTGCTAGGAGCATTAAAGACATGAAGACTCACGGTTTTAGACCACACTTAAAGGCTCACAGTTTTTGGAGCATTGAAGAGCCTTAAAACACTCTAAAATCGCCACTCTACTTAAGGGTGTTTTAGTCATTTTGTACCCTTTCCTTACACTCTATATGAGCTCCTTACATTAAGGGCATTAGGTTCACTTTATCTTCATTTTGTAATAACAATAAGTAGGCTCTTTAGGATTCATTTTATACTTGGTTGTTTATTGATGGAAGACTTTGAAATATTGTAACACATAATTCTCTCTAGGTTTTGAGAGTGAAACACCTTAGTTGTAGGGCTTGGAAAAGCCAAAATCAAAATGAGGGCTAATTCAAGTGTGGATTCACTTGATTTGCAACTTGTCTTGAAACGTTGGTGCTTGAGGAGGTAATATCCCTCTTGTGTCACCGTAAGAGCTATGGTGATTGTTTATGTAAGTGTTAGAGGTCCTTAGATTTGATACATCTTAGGGTTTCTAGTGTTTATGTAAGCATGTTTCTAACCATCTATCCTTTAATATAATGCAAATCATTTGTGTTTTGTGCTTCTCTTCTAATTACCGATTTGTGTCTTGTTCTTTGTGGACTGTTTTATGACGTTTGTGGACTGGTTTGTGTTCTTTTTGGGCTGCCTTGTATAATTTAGTAACAAATCATGGCTTTATCTTGTTCCCACAAGATCAATCTTGGGCTCGTAAACTTGAAAATAAAAAAAATTATTGAAAACTGAAAATTCCCCCAAAATGGCAATCTGCCCATGTTTGTGTTCTTGTCCGAAATTGTATTATTGTTGTAGTCTTGGCCGAAAGTTGATTATAGATCTAGGTGTATTTTACTTGTTTTGAGTGTTTCTTGTGTTAGCTTTTTTCTTCTCTAACACCTCGAGTCTAGATCCAAGTGATCTTGAACGATTGTTGTTGCGGTTTCAATACTTGAACATTGTTGGTGTTGGTGTTGTGGATCCAAAATCTGAAAAGTGTTGGCATAAACTTGTGTTGTTGATATTGTGTTGTGGGTTATAAGCTTGAAAAGGGTGTGTTCGATTCTTGGAGGTTCACGTGAGGTTTGGTCTTCAAACTTCTATTAAAGGTTCTTGTTGTTCTAGACCAACCTTCATGTCTAGTTGCAGGAAAACTCTTCAATAGTGTTGTTATTATCTAAAATTCAAGTAGAAAGAAGTGAAGTCTTTGTTAGTCTTGAAAACAAGTCCCAAAGACCTACCAAAAAGGAAGACGGACAAAAATATCTACCATAAGACTTGTTTCCAAAAGGGAGACTGAACACTATCCTAGGTGTACAAAAGAGGAAAAGTCCACCAACCCTTCAAAAAGGTGTCTTGACCAAAAGGTGTAAGACAAGTCAAACCTTTTTGCAAGGTGAAAAAGGCTCCAATCTTGTTGTTTTCTTCTCCTAGGCCGAATTATACATTTCAAGAATTGAAAATTGAACCAAAATTTTAAAGTTGGGAAAAATAAGAACCTTTCAAAAATTGCAACCAATCCTAGACTGCCACATCACCAAATTTCATACAATACCAAAACTTTTGGCTTAAAATTTTGGATTATTAGTTTCTTGTTGTTGATTCTTAGTTTCGTTTTTGTTGATTCTTATACTAGTTGGCAACTAGTAAATACCTACTAAGTTGTAAATTAGTTTTTGAATATGTTTCTTCGTGTTAGTGTTATTTTGTGCTTTTCTTATTTTTTAAATTGTAGTATTTCTTGGTTCAAGTTCGGACATTATTTCCTTGAGTCTTCAAACAAAGAATCCATTCCGACCAAGGAGTACACTCACCCCTCGACTCATCACGAACTACAAGCCAACTTGTAACACTTGTGAATCCAAGTGTGAGACGATCAAGTGTGTGTGAGTGTGGTAAGGTTGTTTTGAACTAGCTTGTGTTTTGTGTTGTAGGCTTTTTTCAAAATACAATTACAATGGAACCCGCGGCTTCAACCTCTTAACTCATGGACAACAATGTCACCAATGTCACTTTGGTCTACCTTGATACTATTTCTCAAGACATAGATATGATAAAAAAAAGGCTGGGTCATATGGTAGGTCAAAGAAAGCAAGTGGGTTTCTCAAACACACGTCAAGAGGAAGGTCGTAGGTCCTGTGAGCTACAAGGTAAAATGCTATCTCCCACTCCTATGAACTTAAAATGTTGTGTTCTGGCTAGTAGTAGCCAAATGGGTGTAGTTACGGTTTTACCTAGGATAGAGGTGCTTGAGTCTTCCTTTTGTGATACTCTTGGTATTGTTAGGTTGTATAAGGAACAAACTCTTATTGTAGGTACGCAAGCACTAGTTAATCCTTTAGATGACGAAATTGATTCTTATTGTTAGAATGATTTGTGTCCATCTAGTGCTAGCACTTATAACTTGATTAAGGTTCCATTACCAAGTGATGAGAGTATTCACACACTAGTTGACCTTGGTGAAAACATAGGTGAGTCTACATTGGTATGTGAGTTGCCAACAACTAGTGAGGGTGAGCAAAATGATCAACCGGGTGAAGATAATCTAGATTTTCTTGAATGTTCAGAAAATCCGAGTTGTGATTGTCCTTGTGAAGACGGTTTTGATTGTGGTCCTTTGGCTGCCCGTGATGGTTTGTATGTATGTGAGGACTACTCTTGTGAAAGAGAAAGTGGTACGTATTTAGAAATTCCATCGACTTTTTCTCGATGTGTTTCTTATGTTGGGCATATGCCTAGTGGAGATTTTGAAACAAGTAGTAAGTGTATGCATGAGAATCCTATATTTGAAGATGACTTGTGGAATACCTTTCTCAACACTCTTTTTGTTCATGATATTTCAATGGTGATAAAGATGGTATGCTTAACTTTGAGGATGGCACCCTAGGGGAGAGTGAGAGTGGTTGAGACCTAAGTCCTTGGTTACGTCTTCCATTTGACCCCAGTAACTTCTTAGGGTGTCAAGGACGGATATTTGTTGGTTGGTCCACTTATTTGAGTGGCATTGCTATATGTGTTGCATGGACTTTACTTTCAATTACGGCACCCTCCTTGATGGTGATTCCTTTTGCCAACTCCTTTGTAATATTTTTACTAAGTTCCTCATAATTAAAACAAAGGATGTATGGTTATATCTCAAGCATGTACCTCCTTGGCATGTTTATGTTGTTTATTGTGCTAACTCTAACCCTTATGTCATGAGTATGTAGTGCTTATTTGTCTTCTCTTTATTCTTGCAAGGTTTGGATTTGAGGTTGAATTTTTTTGAAGAAGGGGAGGCTGATACGAGCCAAATAGCCAACTTATCTTTTGATGACATCTTTGGAGGCCAACACATAGAGACTCAAGACTTGGTCACCTCGAGTATACATGAACAAACATAGAGGATCGATTTTGAGCATGCATTAAGCAAGGCCGTGTGTGGAAGGAGCATTAAAGACTTAAGGACTCATGGTTTTGGACCATACTTAATGGCTCACGGTTTTTGGAGCATTGAAGAGCCTTCAATACTCTAAAATAGCCACTCTACTTAAGGGTGTTTTGGTCATTTTGTGCCCTTTCCTTACACTCCATAAGAGCTCCTTTCATTAAGGGCATTAGGGTCATTCTGTCTTTATTTTGTAATAACTATGAGTAGGCTCTTTAGGATTCATTTCGTACTTGGTTATTTATTGATGGAAGACTTTAAAATATTGTAACACCTAATTCTCTCTAGGTTTTGAGAGTGAAACACCTTAGTTGTAGGGCTTGGAAAAGACAAAACCAAAATGAGCACTAATTCAAGTGTGGATTCACTTGAGTTGCAACTTGGTTTGAAACGTTGATGTTTGAGGAGGTAACGTCCCTCTTGTATCACCGTAAGGGTTTGGGTGATTGTTTAAGTAGGTGTTAGAGGTCCTTAGATTTGATACATCTCAGGGTTTCTAGTGTTTATGTAAGCATTTCTCAAACCATCTATCCTTTAATATAATGCAAATCATTTGTGTTTTGTGCTTCTCTTCTTGTTGTCGTTTTGTGTCTTGATCTTTGTGGACTATTTTGTGATGTTTGTGGACTATTTTGTGTCCTTTATGGGGTGCCTTGTATCATTTGGTATCAAATCATGGCTTTATCTTGTTCCCATAAGATCAATATTAGGCTCGTAAACTTGAAAATAAAAAAAATTGTTGAAAACTAAAAATTCTCAAAAAATAGCAATCTGCCTGTGTTTGTGTTCTTGACCGAAATGATGTTATTGTTGTAGTATTGGCCGAAATTTGAGTCTAGATCTATGTGTATTTTACTTGTTTTGAGTGTTTCTTGTGTTAGCTTTCTTCTTATCTAACATCTTGAGTATAGATCCTAGTGAGCTTGAACGATTGTTGTTGGTATTATTGTTGCGGTTTCAAAACTTGTACAATGTTGGTGTTGGTGTTGTGGATCCAAAATCTGGAAAGTATTGGTTTAAACTTATGTTGTTGATATTGTGTTGTGGGTTATAATCTTGAAAAGGGTGTGTTCGATTCTTGGAGGTTCACATGAGGTTTATTCTTCAAACTTCTATTGAAGGTTCTTATTGTTCTAGACTAACTTCATGTCTAGTTGCAAGAAGACTCTTCAATAGTGTTATTTTTTATCCAAAAGCCAAGTCCCAAAGACCTATTGAAAGAGAAGACGAACAAAAATATCTACCAAAAGACTTGTTTCCAAAAGGAAGAATGAACACTATCCTAGGTGTACAAAAAAGAGGAAAAGTCCACCAACCACTCAAAAAGGTGTCTTGCCCAAAAGGTGTAAAACAAGTCAAACCTTTTTGAAAGGTGAAAAAGGCTTCAATCTTGTTGTTTTCTTCTCCTAGGCTGAATTATACACTTCAAGAATTGAAAATTGAACCAAAATTTTAAAGTTGGGAAAAATAAGAACCTTTCAAAAACTGCAACCAATCCTAAACCACCACATCACCAAATTTTATACAATACCAAAATTTTTGGCTCAAAATCTTGGATTATTAGTTTATTGTTGTTGATTCATAGTTTCATTTTTGTTGATTCTTATACTAGTTGGCAACTAATATATACCTACTAAGTTGTAAATTAGTTTTTGAATATGTTTCTTCGTGTTAGCGTTATTTTGTGCATTTCTTGGTTTTTGAATCGTAGTATTTCATGGTTCAAGTTTGAACATTATTTACTTGAGTCTTCAAACAAAGAATCTATTCCGACCAAGGAGTAGACTCACCCCTCGACTCATCACGAACTATAAGCCAACTTGCAACACTTGTGAATCCAAGTGTGAGACGATCAAGCATGTGAGAGTGTGGTAAGGTTGTCTCGAACTAACTTATGTTTTGTTTTGTAGGCTTTTTTTTTCTTTTAAATACATTACAATGGAACCCGCGGCTTCAACCTCTCAACCCATGGACAACAATGTCACCAATGTCACTTTGGCCTACCTTGATACTATTTCCCGAGACATAGATATAATAATTAAAAGGTTGGATCATATGGTTGGTCAAAGGGATACAATGGGCTGCTCTTACACACGTCAAGAGGAAGGTCGTAGCTCCTGTGAGCTACAAGGTAAAAATGTTATCCCCCACTCCTATGAACTTAGAATATTGTGTTGTGGCTAGTAGTATCTAAGTGGGTGTAGCTGCGGTTTTACATAGGTTAGAGGTGTTTAAGTCTTCTTTTTTTGATACTCTTGTTATTGTTAGGTCGCATGAGGACCAAACTCTTATTGTAGGTACGCAAGCACTAGTTGATCCTTTAGATGATGAAATTAATTCTTCTCGTGAGAATGATTTATGTCCATCTAGTGCTAGCACTTATAACTTGAATAAGGTTCCATTACCAAGTGACGAGAGTATTCACACACTAGTTGACCCTGGTGAAAACTAAGGTGAGTCTACATTGGTATGTGAGGGGTGAGCAAAATGATCAATCGGGTGAAGCTGATCTTGATTTTCTTGAATGTTTAGAAAATCCTAGTTGTGATTGTCCTTGTAAAGAAGGTTTTGATTGTGGTCCTTTGGCTGCCCGTTATGGTTTGTATGTATGTGAGGACTACTCTTGTGAAAGAGAAGTTGGTACGTATTTAGAAATTCCATCTACTGTTTCTCTATATATTTCTTATGTTGGGCATACTCTATTGGAGATTTTGAAACAAGTAGTAAGTGTATGCATGAGAATCCTATATTTGAAGATGACCTGTGGAACACCTCTCTCAACCCTCTTTTTGTTCATGATATTTCCAATGGTGATAAATAGGGTATGCTTAACTTTGAGGATGGCACCCTAGGGGATAGTGAGAGTGGCCGAGACCTAAATCCTTAGTTACGTCTTTTCTCTGACACTAGTAACTTCTTAGGGTGTAAAGGACGGATAGTTGTTGGTCAGTCCACTTGTTTAAGTAGCATTGCTATATGTGTTGTTATGAAATTGAGTTTGAATGTTTAATTGAGAGTATGAACAATTATAACCCCTCTCTTGTTACTGAGCCTTTTATTTTCGTACGTTATGAGCTATTTAAATTTCATTTAGAGAAGCAAGATACAAATGTTTTCATTATTGTTTATGAATTGATTATGATTTTGAATTGAGGAGAGGGTGATTTTACATGTTGATAAATGTTGAGGATATATAGCTAAAGAGTTGCATATTTTATCACAAATTTTATGACCACCAAATATTTGTTGAAATATTTAAAAGAGTGATCTTTGCATAATTCGATAAATGTTTTGAAGCATGAATTTTTGTAAATTTGTTGGAAGTATGGTGGTCCAAACCTTGTGCTTAAAAAATGAGACTTTAATATGATATTTTATGGCTCAGAAATATGACTTGCAAGTCTTGGTGTGATGACACCAACACAGATAATGTCATAACAGATTCAAAACATAATAAAAGTCAGATTTCATTTATATTTTTAGAATGTGAGTTTTGAATGATGATTATTCAGAAAAGATTAAAAATGGGATCAAGAGATGTTAGGTGGTTTCCCAAAAAAAGAACGAGTTCAGAAAACTCATTGTCCAAAATCGTGTTTTGCCAATGTGGGATATTGTGTCCCCAAGAGGGATTATACGCTGGCCTAGTGCCCTATGGCGTATTAGAATCAGAAACTCCAACTCTTGTGGCAAACTTGGGTTAGAGTCTTAGCCGCCGAGAAGAGTGGACTCCATATAGATCGTGGGGTTGTAGAATTGTAGGGCGTACCACCTAACTCAGAAGTAATACAAAGATTAGAACTGCATTGTCAAAATCGTTTTAAGATCATTGAAATTGTCCATGTGTTTTTAACTATTTCATGCTTTATGTTTCAGACTTGCTCTTATATGTAAACACATTATTTTAGATTGCTCTGCGTACTAGTATGTTTGTATTAACCCCCTATATTTCAAGGTCTGAGGCTCAGTCTAAAGGTCCCGCTAAGCCATATATCTATCAGACAGAAGTGTGTAGTCGGTGAGCTTTCTTTAATTTAGAAGGCCTATTTTTAGAACATAGTATTTCTTTTTGGTTTTGGGTCCGAATGGGGCCTTGTCCCAGTTTTAGATGAGTTATTATATTCTGATGTATTAGAGATTTCACAGACCGAGATGGTTGTTGTCTAGATACTTATTGATTTTATTTCGTATTGTTAAGTTGAACTTAGTGCATGACCATGATTTTGTTTGTTTATTTTTGCATTTCTCTTATATTATTGTGAATATAGTGCATGATTACCAGATATAGAAGGGAGTCTGGGCCTTCATAGTTCGGGATGTTCATCACGGCCAGGACCCCAGTTCGGGTCGTGACAAACTTGGTATCAGAGCATGGTTCATGGTCCCAGGGTACCTGCGAAATTATGTCGGGAAGAGTCATGTTTATGGGTGTGGCCACACTTAAAGTAGGAGGCTATAAGTCGTTTAGGAATATTTCTTTTTCTTCATGTTCTATTCATGCAATGGAGTCAGAATGTTCCTCTTTCATACTCTAGTTCGTTCTGTGGTGTCGTCCATACGAAAGTAAAGTTATCCCAACTCTTTTCTTACGCCAATTTTCTTAGATATGTCTCATTGTTGAGGTGATTCAAGTGCAGAATCTTAGAATCCAAATGATGTGGTCCTTTTCTGATTGAGTCATAAAGGATTATAAAACTATGCAAGGACTTGAGAGAAATCTGTTAGTGCCTCAAGGTATATTGATTCTAGTGTAATCTTTGATCCTAATAAAATTGTGCTCTTCATCCAGAGGTACGAAGTGTATCTAGTCTCTTTTCTAAGACCTTTGTTGCAGATGTCATGCTTAAGGAAAATGATGTGTGATAGAATGTTGGAATGGTATTTTCACCCGAGTAGTAGTATATATTAAAGTTTCATGACCCATTAGTAGTGAGATGAGTAAAGGAGTTGGTGACATAAAGTCACAAAGTTAGAAGTCAGAGTGAGGGTGACTTTTGCGTGAAGAAGCTAGTTTAGTTTTATAACCGTTGATTGAGGGATAGGTTGCCATTTTATAGAGATAGATGATATGGTAGCAATACTTGTAGATTGTACGGTAATTGTGAAGGAAGTGTTTGGCTATGACTATTATCTATTCAAAAATAGGTAAGAATCCTAGAGTGGATAGTTATGGTGGTTATAGAAATCCCTTAAAGGTTGTGAATGGAAATGGTTAGATTAGCCAATAAGTTATAATTATAGACTCATTGTTGTTTGTGGAATTTGAAGGTACTCTAAATATTTTCTTAGGTAAGTAAGTGTGACGTGAGAAAGTAGAATATGTAGATAAGATCGTATTGGGTTATAATATAAGATTAAGGTTGACCATGTCTATTATGTGACTTTACCCCCTTGACCTTCTTTTTTTCTTTAGTGGTGGTAAACTAGTACTACTTGTGAGAAGGTATGTAGTCAATTTTGAGGTGTAGTAGTAATGTCATGGAAGTGATTTGATTATAGGTAGATCTAGGTAAAATGAGGTATTTGGGTTGAATTTCCCAATTCAATGGACTAGTATACTATGTTGCATACTTCATTGGTGGTAGATGATTGACGCTAGACTATAGGCTTAAATTTTTTATGTAAAATATGGTGGTAAGAATATTAGCTTAAGATTAATTATAAATGTTTTATGGGAATGAATTAGTAGGCTTGATATGATTTGTGAAAGAGTCTAGGTTGATAATTTATAAAAAGTTTAAGTGATAATTATGAGGCATATGTGTATATGAAGACTAGTGTTGAAATGATGAATTGTGGGTGAGTCATTAAGTGGATAAAGGCGTAAGTATATAAGAATAAGTTGCACCCCCTGGTAGTATGGCGTTAGGTAAGATTTTATGACATAAGTTATGTGATTAGCAGTCTAATGTTATAATATTGAGTAGTGGAGAGTGGATTTTTATGTGATAAGGAGTGAGGATATATATGTTCATGAGACTTCGAGTTGCAGGTTGATGACGATAGAGGATAGTGAAAATTTTGAGTAGCATTCTTGGAAAGCAACGCCTTTAGAGTATACTTAAAAAGGAAAAGTTTAACATTTATGTGTATAAGTATTTTGCGTACCTAGTTTATGTTCTTGATATTGTAGTTGGGGAAGTTTGGTGAGTTGTTGTACGGTATTCATTAGAGTTGAATTGAGGAAATATAGGTTAGCAATATGAGCCATGGGTATGGTTTTACAAATTTTGTTAAGTTGAATATTATGTGACTAGAGGTGTGTTGCGAGTATTCTAAGGAGTTGAAGATAGAGTGTTAAGCATTTAGAGACGTGGATGTCCATGCCCATAATAATATCAGTCATAAGTTGATGACTTTAGGGTTAGAGGAAGTTATGATTAGTATCCCTTAAGGGGGATGTCTCACAAAGAATTTAGTGTCTTTATGTTAAATTATTGAGGGGAGTTTGGGTTCATGTCTGTACCAATACCTCCCTATTGTGTTGAGAATTATGGTTGTAGATTGATGAGAGGTTATGTTCTCAAGTTTAGGATTGTGACTTTGATCTAAGGGGGAGATGGTGAGTTAAAGTAGTTCTTGAATTTTCTTGTGGTGCCAATTTTCAAGTAAGAATCATGATAAACCCATTTCTATTCAAGCATGTTCCTCCTACTTTAGTTTAAGAGTTCATTCTACCAATGTCTTATGTATTTAAGTCCTGCCAATGTCTAAGGTTTGAGCACTCTATGTAACTTACGTTATGATCCAACCTCCAAACTAGAATCAATAATGTCTCAGTAAATCCAGCCTTTCATGTATTCAAGCTCTATGATATGATGTTCATGATCCATAAATTAGTATCCCAAATTATGTTTGGTTTTGAGGAACTATGTTTTCATATGATAATGATTTATTTTATGTTGGGATTAGCCAAAGTGATAGAGTTTATGCTAACTCATGACTATTTCAGCTCCAAAAATGAGAAGTGATAGCTTCGAGTAGAAGTTTTTGTCTCAGTCGTTGACTTTAAAAATTCCAAACTTATGTTATACAACTCATGATATATGCATTCGTGTCTCTCACTGTGGTCTGTCCTAAGAAATCATTTTGCATTGTATTTATATTGAACGACTCTTTACTTATGATCCAGACACTTGATATATGAAGCACTTTGTGTCTGTTCTATCGTATCTTTATTTCATGTCCCTTCTTGAGTTGTGCAATAAGTATAAGTTATGGTCTAATAGTGTTACTTCCATTCATGATGTTTATGCTCGGGTCACTTAATGACCCTCCGTATGTTAGTACAATAGTGATTATGGAAGCGTAGTAGTGTGTTAGGTGGGGTAGTAGATATTCTTGATGGTAAAAATTTGATGTGATTCTTGAGCTAAGGTTATAGGTGAAAGGGAAAGGAAGGAGATGAACTTTTGTTGTGTGAAATAGCTAAGAAGGAGAAATGTGGCAAAAATATTTTTGAGAGTGATTGAAATTGTTGGTCTTAGTGGGGAGATCCATGTAGTGGGTGTAGTAATGATTACGCTTGAATGTTCTGATTGATGAAAACACAAACCTATGTGCCATGTGGTTATTACTCTTTGAATTAAGACTTGACGTTGTTGGATTATAGTGATGATGTGAGGTAATTTCTTAATGTGATGCAGAGTACAAGGTTTTATAGTTTAAATTAGCACCTCTTTCCTCTGAGTTAGGCTTGAACATAGAAGTATTATATGGCAGGACATAAATTCTTGTGGTTAGATGTGTTACAGGAGAATTGTAAGTTGGAAATGATGAAGTATGCTGATTAATGTTGGGGTATAAACAAGTAGTGCCGCTTAGTTTAGGTCTTTTCGTTGTATCTTCTAAGATGGAGAATGCTAATATTCTTATATCCCGCGAGAATCTTATCTCATGTCTTGTACCAATATTAATCAGGCTGAGGACCCTTAGAAAAAATTCATGTCTTACAATGTTTTGATCATGTGCCATAAAACACATGCCAAGATCATGTCGATGTCAAGTTTCATTCTATCAGGTTTCGTGTTTATCCGTTTCCCTAGTGGTTATCATGAAGATCGTGTGATGTCTTTGCATATATTGTTGAGGAAAAAAATGTTCAAATTAATATTATGTTCTTTATTCTACACTTTTAGAGCTTCAAAAAGTCCCTACCCATCATTCGGGGACGAATGATCCCAAAGGGGAGATAATGTAACACCCCATACTTACGGGCAAGAATTTAGACTATCGTTCCTATGCATATAGACCCAAACTAAATGATTCCTTGTTAATATATGTTTGGTGATCAATACTATAGTGTGGGAAAACCTTTGAATATGAATTGAGGTCACAAAAATTCCCTAACTCTAAGACGAGTTGAAAATATTTCAATCGATTAAGTTTTAGTGGACGTTTCAACTTGGGTCAAGTTCCATTGACTATAACTTCTTGTGTATAATGAATTAGAGGGCCTACTATATATCAAATGAAAGGTCTTCGAAGTAGCTTTCCAATGATACCAATTTTCCCTTAATCCGACACCCAAGCAAAAAGTTATGGCTTCCCAAAGAAGTGTGCATCGCCTAACAATCACAAACGTTCACTGGAAAGAGTTTGTCATAGGCAGTGTGATGCATACCATAAAGTTTGCCATAGGGAGTGCGACGCAAGCCATAAAGTTTGCCATAGCTTGTGCGACACAAACTCCATGGCACAACGACCTGGACATTTTATTTTTTAGGTATTCTGAGGGCAACTAAGTTATTTGACACCCCTAAACCGTCCCTAATCGTCCTTAAACCAAATTATGCTTATTAGTAAGGTTTTAACTCTCTTAAGATCCCTATTCCATCCTTCAAGAACACAAGAGGAGAAAACAACTAGGGTTTGGGCAATCAAGCTTGAAGGTCCAATTTTTTCAAAAATTTTTCATGAATTCTTCGCAATTAAGGTACGTGGGGTTTTCCTAAACTACACGGGCTTGTTGAAACACATTGAATAAGGGTTAAAGTTATAAAGATCATGAATTTATAAAGGGATTTTGGAATTTGCATTTGTAATTATGCATTATGAACTCTTTAAATGATATTATTATTTTGGTCTTGAGGCCTTTCCCCTAAATTGATTTGTACTAGTATATATGAAATTGAGTTTGAATATGTAATTGAGAGAATGAACAATTATAACCCCTCTCTTGTTACTAAGCCTTTTGTTTTCGTGCGTTATGAGCTATTTAAATTTCATTTAGAGAAGCAAGATACAAGTGTCTTGATTATGATTTTGAATTGAGAAGAAGGTGATTTACATGTTGATAAACGTTGAGGATATATAGCTAAAGAGTTGCATATTTTGTCACAAATTTTGTGACCACCACATGTTTGTTGAAATGTTGAAAAGAGTGATCTTTACATAATTCGATAAATGTTTTGAAGTATGAATTTTTGTAAATTTGTTGGAAGTATAGTGGTCCAAACCTTATGTTTAAAAGAAGAGACTTTAATATGATATTTTATGGCTCAGAAATATGACTTGCAAGTCTTGGTGTGACGACACCAACACAAATAATACCATAACAGATTCAGAACATAATAGAAGTCAGATTTCACTTATATTTTCAGAATGTGAGTCTTGAATGATGATTGTTCGAAAAAGTTTAAAAATGGATGTTAGGTGGTTACCAAAAGAAGGCACGAGTTTAGAAAACTCATTGCCCGAAATCGTGTTTTGCCGATGTGGGTTATTGTGTCCCCAAGAGGGATTATACGCTGACCTAGTGCCCTGTGGCGTATTAGAATCAGAAACTCCAACTCTTGCGGCAAACTTGGGTTGGGGGCTTGGCCGCCGAGTCAAGGGCGGACTCCATATAGCCCGTGGGGTCGTAGAATTGTAGGGCGTACCACCTAACTCAGAAGTAATACAAATATTAGAACTACATTGTCAAAATCATTTTAAGATCATTGAAATTGCCCATGTGTTTTTAACTATTTCATGCATGATGTTTCTGACTTGCTCTCATCTATGTTATCTATATGTAAACACATTATTTTGGATTGCTCTACGTACCAGTACATTTGTATTGACCCCCTATATTTTAGAGTTTGAGGCTCAGTCCAGAGGTCCCGCTAAGCCATAGATCTATCAGACAGAAGTGTGCAATCAGTGAGCCTTCTTTATTTCGGAAGGCCTATTTTTAGAATATTATTATTTCTTTTTGGTTTTGGGTCCAACTGGGGGCCTTATCCCAGTTTTAGATGAGTTATTATATTATGATGTATTAGAGATTTCGCAGACCAAGATGGTTGTTGTCTAGATACTTATTGATTTCATTCCGCATTGTTAAGTTGAACTCGGTGCATGACCATGATTCCGTTTGTTTATTTCCGCATTTCTCTTATATTATTATGAATATTGTGCATGATTGTCAGATATAGAAGGGCACCCGGGCCTTCATGGTTTGGGATGCTCATCACGGCCAGGACCCCAATTCGGGTCGTGACACATACTCTGAACTAGGAGCTCACCAGTACTCCGAAACATCCTCAACTCAGCATAATCTAAACCTTTGTTGGTCACACTCAAACTGAAATCTGTATCGTAAGGATAGCAAAAGTAGAATTGATTACAATCCAATTGTATTCAATAGACGTCATAGGCCGATCGAGTAAAGTAGAAAACGAAATATATAAAGATACTATGAGCGTGCTTACTGCATACAAAAAAAGTTTTCAATAGTGGCCCAAGTTATATCTCCTAATAGCATAAATTACAACTACAATAACATTATAATACTAATTACACACGAATATATATAAGAAAGGCTAAATTACATGATAACAAACATATAAAATAAATGTAAATGATGCAATGAAATGGTATGATAAGGATGAAATGTTTCAATATCACCTTGTGTACACCTTTCGAGCATAAGCTCCTAGGATGTAACTCATGGGGAGGTTTGCAACTCATATACTGTCACAATCTCATCAATCAATCTTATCGACACCATCTCTTCGTTAATACATGTGATGAATCAAGTCAATAATGTTAAAAATGAGCTTAAATCTCCGCAAATCTCAATAAATCATGATATAAGTCATCACAAAAAATACTATCATAAAGAGTCATGTAAGACAACAATAATATCAATCAAAGCCTCCACTCGAACTGTCGGATATTACAATAATAATAAAGGCAAATAATGCTCAAACAAGACCAATACCAGCCGCCATACAAAAATCATAATAATAAATATAATCTCTCAAGACAATATTCTCATAAGCCCCCACACGGGCAATATGATGAAATAATAAAATCAAAAGATGAAATAATATAATAAAATCCTCATTCCATAACATACTTTACATTAATGGTTAGCTACTCAGCCTGGTATCAAAAAGGTTAATCCATAACCTTCCTCTAAAAACTGAAATACGATCCTGGACCATTCAATGAAGAGCTTTTTTTATTTTAAAATAAATTTAATCTATCAAAAAGATAATCTAGACATCAAGAGGAGTCTAATAATACTCATATTAGCTACTTTCATTTTGAATTAAAAAATAGCTTAAAAATTAACCTCAAAATAAAAAGGTTGGAATTAAAATTTTATTAAAGAATTATGTTTCCCATACTTTTAAGGTTTATAATATGAAAACCCATCGAAGAACAAGGTGAAGTCGAGCTTAAAATAGAAAAAAAATATTTTCTCACTTTATCGAGTGAAACCTCAAAATTTCAAGTTTTAAGTCCAAGTTTTGAAGTTATTTTTGAGATAAAATCAATGGGTAATAATACAAATATGATTTAAAAAATTTCCCAAGTAAATTTGAAGAAGAATTCTCTTGAAATCACCCAAAGCCGAGGTCTCAAGGTCCAACAAGGAAGAAAAATAGAAAAAGTCACAAAGAAAAATATTTAACTATTGTTCGGGTGAAAATTGGTTTCTTTGCAAATGTGGTCGGTCTCTTGCATTCGCGAAGGTCATTGATCCGGGTGTACCTTGATTGTCTAGAAGTTTGCACACAATCCTTATGGCTAGATACCAATTGAAATATTCTAAGTTTCAATTTTATTTGTTGTATTATTCCAATGAAACTGAAATGACCGTCATTTATCATTTGATATACCAACTAAAATGAAGAGATACCAATTGAAATCAACCGATAGAAACAATCACACAGACCGTACGAGAGAAAAGAAGAAATTGAAATAATTCCTAGAATATCTTATAGCTTTTCAAAGATTAGATGTGGACATCAACATACCATTCCACGACTCTACTTAATATTTTCTCTTGTACTGGAAGATCGATAACTTAGGCCCTGATACCAACTGTCACGTTCAACTATTTCGATCAAGCGGGTACCTACTCTAATCTACCTAGATAGGAGAACACTTTCTATTCATTTAGAAAACCATGCGAAAGTCGTAAAATGATATCAATAATCTCTTCAAAAATTATAAAACTTATTACAAATTTCAGGAAAAAAAATACAATATGAAAAATTCTTTAACGCGAGGAACTAGTTTAGACAGGTACAAGAGTCATCACAAGAAAATCTGAAATATATATGACTCAGATTTCACTATAAGAATGAGAAAAATAAAAGTTGTTGAAGATCTCAAACCGCATCAAGTAAGAAACAACATTGATTCTGTAATTACACTATACTCCCAAAAGGATATAGCAAAAGTAGTGCCAGTACAACTATACGTACTAATAAGTATCATCAGCCAACCTAAGTTAAAATCCAAAAACACAATACAAAAGTTCAAAATAAAATATAGACTTAACTAATAGGGTAAATTAAGTTAATTCTCAAGCTTCCACTTTTTATTGAACCCTTAGTTATCTCTTATCAGTTTATACTAATCCACAAGTCGACCACCATAAAATATTTAGCTCTAATACCCCACATCTCAATAATTTTGTCACCTCTGTCTTAAGCACTTAGTACTTACTCAATTATAGATTCCACAACATAAAACCACGTTGAATCTCAATTTCCTAATAACCATTCTATTCGATCATTCTTTAAGAACTTTCCACAATTTAGGACAACACATGTATGATATGAACACATAACTACGTAATATAACAAGTGTTTTGCTGAAAATGACTTTTCGGATTCTTTTCACAAGTTTAAATACTTTCGATTTTTTTTAAAGTCGAGAATAGAGTCACCACTTAATTTATGTAGAAAAATCAAGAAAACCTTTGAAATTACTTAAACGATCAAAAACAAAATCATTTAAGTTTAAACATTCAGAATAAGTGGTTCCTATTAATACTCTTGGAAGGTTGTTAAGGCACCAAGAGTATCCGCTAACTTGCAGTTATCTGGACTATTTGAAAATGATTCTTTGACTAACTTGGAGAAAAGAAGTTGATTTTTGATTAAGAAAATATTTTTTGATGTTTATGCAAAAACAACTTTTGATGACTTTATAGGGAATTTAACTATGCCTTAGGAAATAAATAACAAATAAACATAGAAAAAAGAGGTAAAGGGAAGAGATTGAGCGATTTAGACCCCTTTGGACCCAAATTCATGAAACTTGTCCTAAACTATTTGTTTGGACTTTTGGCCCACCTGCACCTGTCCTAAACTAGTCATTTTGGGCTTCCAGCCCATAACCGTTTCACCTGTATTAATTAACAACTTTGGCTTCGAGGATCAAATTAATAAACAAATATATAAATAAATAAAGAAAGAAAGAATAAGACAACAATAAAAATCGAAACTTTTCAAATCTCTTAGCGATCTCGTCAATGGATTTTGACCAATTTTCCTTCTTCTTCCATCTTCTTGCACCCGCACGTCATATAGTCGACCTTGAGTTTAAACTTAGGACTTGACTCGAAGAGGTGGGCCTCATTGGCTCGTTATGAAATGCAAGAGGAAAGGAGTCCATTTGGACTCCAAAACAGATTCATGCAGAGAAAAAGAAAAAGAAAAAGAATTAATATGTGTTTGAAAATGCTACACTTAATCGATAAATGATGAGATGGTAAAATAATATTCTCAAGCATAAGCGATAATTTTGAAAATTGCTAGGCCACAAACATAACACACCATGGTATGCCTTTAAAAAATAACACCAAATTCAGAGATATGGGTAACTCACTACTTCAAATTGAGAAATAATTTCACAGATTCTTAACAACAGTAACCATTCCTTTTTGATAAAAAAGAAACAACTTTATATGTTAAAACCAAACATATCCATCAATAAGGAATTTAAACAGAGCATGAGCAGGCATTTTAATCAAACAAGGATTGAAATTTTATCCATCTAATTTAAAAAAAGGTGAAACAAACAATAGTAACTATTTTTTTTTCAACATAAAGAAACAACTTTACATACTAAAAACAAACATATCTGCCCACAATGAATTTAAATAAGGCATGAGTACGTCTTTTAAGCAAAGATAAAAAATTTATCCGTAATAATCAAAGAATAAAGCTAAAAGGCAAAACAATCAATATTAACTATTTTTTTCAACATAAAGAAAACAACTTTACATGCTAAAAACAAACATATCCGGCAACAATGAATTTAAACAAGGTATGAGTACGTCTTTTAAGCAAAGATCGAAACTTTATCCATAATAATCAAAGAATAAGGCCAAAGAAACATGTTCAACTATTGTTAACTCATTTTTATGCCATGAACATAAAAATAGCCATAATATTGACACCACAATGTCCTATTGCCTCCAAGGTAGTCTACAACAAACAATCTCAGCAAATAAAATTACAACTACGAACTACGAAGAAGGAGATGAAGAAGAAAATAACAACAAAACTAAAAAAAGAAAAGGTGTGCTTACCTTTTTCGGAGCAGCAAAATGAGACTTCAAGCTTTCTTCGAGTCTTGATCACTACCGAAAAGCAATCTTTTGAGAACCCCGATTAGACTACCACTTGAAAATTTTTACTAAAAAAATAATAATTTAACTCTTTACTCAAAAAAATTTTCCACTCTTTGAGACTTGGTTTTCTACCAAAATAGTGGTAGTATTTATGGAAAAAGATGGAGATTCAATTCTTTTCATCCACCAATGTGGGAGAAAGAGTTTAGGGGTGTTTTGAGAATTTAAAATTGAGGAAAAAGTTTGTTGAAGGATAAGGTGAGGTGAAATTGTATAATCTAGTACAAATTTTGAAATTCAAATGGAAAAGAAGATAATATTGATGTGGAATTATACAATTTAGTACAAATTTAAAATTTAAAAATGAAAAAGGGATAAGGTTGGGTAGATTTAGGTCATTTTTTGGGGGATTTTGGGGTTATTTAAAATATAACCCCAATTGGGATTTAAAATTTAGCCAAATTTATTTAATTTTGACCAAATTGAAAATCAATTGGCGGATTGCATTGCGATTATGATCAATTTAATTTCAATTATGGCAAAATCCAATAGATTGGCTAAATTAAATTGAAAGTCGATATGAATTAATACTTTCTTTAATTCCGATCTTCTTGATTAGATAAAATCAAATAAATATTTCTCCAAATAAATTATTTTTTATAACAAATCATATTTAAATCAAGATTTTACCCATTTGAATTAATTTTCAAGATAAGCTTTGATTAAAATTCAATATTCCATAAATAAATATTTAAGTAACAAAATTATATAATTTCGTATAATTAAATACGGTGATATATAATCGCTACTTAAAATGACAAAATTAATCAGATAAATACTTTGAAAAGGTTTTTATTTAGATAAAATATATATTGTGATTTTATTTGAAAATTAAAGAAATTTGGAACTAAATTTAGTTGTGAAGGGCAAAAATTAGGTGTCAACAACAAGTACAATCATGAAATACTTAACCATTATATCTTTATTTAATCTTCCCGACAATATCAAACAATTCATACAAGTACAAGACAATACAAACAATGCACCAAGTCAATCTTAACCACCAACAATGAACTCCGTCTTGACATGATTACTCTCTTTCCAAAGACTTCAATAATTATTTACACAATTTAATATTTCTACATTCTGAACCACTCATAGGTCCTAATAACAATAATAGTATCAATCAATTCACTTAAGGAACTCAATATATCAATAATATTATAATCCGGTCCATTCAAAGAGTCTAATATATTAATAACATAATTCGATCCACTCAAGGAGTTCAATATATCAACAACAACATAACCCAATTCACTCAAGAAAGTATCAAACTCATTTCTATTGTGTATACACATGCTATGAGTCTTATGGTTGTTCATTAGTCATGACCTGCAAGGAACGAGTTTTGTCTATGTATCATATCATAACTGGTATCCAAGTACCATAGAGTAATATCCGACATTAAATGTTAGTATTTTTATCCTAAATCAGTGTTATACTCTCTTTATACTCCACGTTATTATGTCACCCTTATTCTACTTTTTCCTTTTATCCTCCCTAAATTTTATCAATAAATTTATTATTAATCTTTATCAGTCAATTCTCACAATAGCAACTCATGTCACAACATGTATAAGCTCAACATAAAATAACACAATCACGCTTGCACATCAAACATGTCTTTTAGACACTTCATTATATATGCTCAATACTTGTAATCTAAGTAATAAGTTAACATCTTCAGCATGCATTGCACAAGTACACGAAAAGGCAGTTAGCATGCACATATAAATAAAATTGAATTTTCAACTATATTAAATCCTTACCTACCACAAAGCACCAGAATATAGTAATACAGATAATCAAATAAAGTACATATTATACTTAGATTCTTCATCTATTTTTTTTTTCAAAGGGGTAATGCACTACTCATTCCACCTATCACACTGTTATTTCCTCAAACACTTATCATAACATGAAGTTATTACTGTGATCGTTCTAGAATTCTCACATATCTAGCATCACGATTTCAATTAACCCAAATCAAAACTTATTTTGCTTGACACTAATTTATAAGCATAATTATCTCATATTTATCTACTATTCGATTTAACATGAATAGATAATGCATTGTAGTTTTAACAAAAACTCAACATATATTTAACAACATAACACTCATTCACACAATTCTAAGTTAATAAGTTTTACCCAAACAAATGTCTTGACTGTAGTCCTAAGCATGAAAACTCATCTCAGACTATGATATACATACGTTTTCTAACGTAGATCTATACTATTCAATTAAATATAGCCTACCTAGATGCCAAATAATTATTATGGAGGCACAAACTTAAGCTTCTGGCACTATTATAGTTGTTACTAGCATGAAATTCATAAGAAAACGATGAATTTTACCCCGTTCACGTATATCTCTTCTTTCCTATAGCTCCAAAGCTATGAGACAACCCTAGGAATTTTTAGAATAAAACTTCGTCCTATTTGTAACTGAAGAGAGAAGAAAAAATAAAAAAATTGAATACTATATTTGGTCCTCGACATTTAACTATAGCGGTCGGTAGACCACTACCACGACTCTGTTATAACTGAAAATTTTTTGCTCTAATGAGATGATGTCAGTCCATCCAAAATTTTTTAAACTTTGAATTTATTAAACTAAACCTCTTATGCAAATATTTTAAAGATAGTTGTAATTTTTTTCATACCCCTTGTCCTTTAGGCTAGGTGATTTTAGTAAAGAGAAAATGAATCGTTATAGACAAAATGTGCTTAGCTGAGTCACTTACAAGTTGTTGCAAATTAGGCAACTTACAAGTTGTTACCCATCAATCAATTTACTCATGTAAAAAACAGTTTTGCTTTTTAAAATTTCTTTGTTTAAAAATAACTTTTAGAATCTCTATATAATTTTCAGCTTCTCCTTCAAATAACATATAAGTTTGAGTTATTTTCTTTTAAATTTTTTTCTTTATAAAATTCATTATTTAATAGTAAAGCTCTATATAAGTTTGAACTTCTTCTTATTTTGTTGAATAACGTCTAACTTTGGGTTATTTATTTCTTGTATTAATATTTATATTGTATTCATACTAATTAAAATGAACGAGGTTAAAGTAACAGTAAATTTATATTGGGGGTGACAATATTTTATATGAAGTCCGTTTTGTAAGATATAATCGCGGCCTGTAATGGTGTAAGTGAATGTGCTTTCATGTGAAAATCTATATTCAAAAAATTCACATGTTAGCTTTTAGAGTTGCATAATTTAGTTGTTCACTGCAAAAAAAATAAATTGCTTAGTAACCAACTCAGCCTTTAATTTTTAATAGACAAACTTCTCACAGAGTTTATTTTTTTACTTAGGCAGTGTGGTTAAAGAATTCATTTTATGTCTTTCATATGCAATTTATATTGCCTTGTCATTAAAGTAAAAGTTCTCCGCAAGGTTCTGATGAGGCAAAACATTTTATTATGCTCTATTCATTTGGATAGAACTTTTTTTTTAAAAATAAACTGTTAGATCAATAACAAATATTTTTTTGGGTCATTTCTTATAGGTCGCATGGCCATAATTGCTTGGTAACCAACGACTTGAAAGTTTGAAGACCGGCAACGTCGAAGTCAGTTGGAGACCAAAGATTAAGAAGTCAGTTCGAGACCTATAACTTCCTTTTTAAATATATTTTGGCATATTTCTACCGAAGTCCTGTCAGGGCCGTTCAAAGTAGAAGTGAAAGTCAAACAGTTATACGTATTTTGACTGATTTGATTTTCTTGAAAAAGTAGTGACCCGTTTGATATTTTTGCTTTAAAAGATGACTGTTTAGGATTTGGACTCTATTAATTACATTATAAAAGTAATTTTATTAGAGCATTATTGTATTAGAGCACATGTTAATTATTGTTTGATCTCCTCCAGCTAGTAATTAAGCTTCTGTAATTTCTCAAGTAGTTTAGCATTTCTTTTTTAGAGGAGTTAGTCTAGGCAATTGGTTAATCCATTTTTGTGTTTAAACACATTAAATTAATAAAGATGTTCAATTTTTACACTCTATTTTACACTTATATAGTATTAGAACCTCAATATACTTTAAATAGTAAGATTTTTTTTTCCTTTTTCACCGTACAACCCTAAAAGTCGCTCTTTCTGAAAGATATCACAAAAATATTATTGAAACAACAAGTACTTTATTTCGTAAAGCTTCACTTCCATCGAATCTTTGATCTTATCCTTTTCAACATGTTATCTAATAAATTACTTGTCAACCTCATTTTTACAAAACAAATAACCTTTTCGAATATTTTTTGATCAACATTCAAATTAGAATTTCTAAAAAGTTTTAGGTGTCTATTATCTCGGACTCAAATTTTATTCAAAAAATAAATTAATACCATGATCAATATCCTGTGATATTATGCAAATAATTTTTTTATCCAAATTATATTTTCAAATATTTCTTCAACTTTAAAACACTTGTATGAAAAAATCTATATGAAACTAACCCAACAATATTTTTTATTTTTTTCTTTTCCATAAGTAGTGAATTACTCAACATAATGCTTATCCCAAAAGCAGTAACACCAACGCTCAATAAGCCATTATCTGTTTTGCCTGTGGTGTAACAGAATTCGAAATTTCAAGTACGCTTTCTCCTTCTCCTACAAATTCTATTGTTCCTCTTGATCTAAATAATATCCAATCTTATCTACCTTTGTCTCAGTCATCAATTTGTTTGTTGTTCACAACCGTTAAAATCAATAAAAAGTCATTCTTTAGCTAAAACTTCGTTGTCCTTCACTCTGCCTTAATTTTCTTAAAATATTTTTCCGTAACTATTAAAGCAACAAACCTCTGCAACCTTCTCTTTTATTTTCAAATTCTATTGTGATTTGTTCACATCACAACATTCATAAACCAAAAATTATTCTTGACTTTATAGTTCATTTATCCCTCATCATCACCCTTACTAGCTTCAAATAAGTTAACAAATATCCAGTATGACAAAGAGTAATAAAAAGTAAATTTGATATATTATTAAGTAATTAGACATGAAATTATACCATATTATCCCAAGTATTATCTTGTGCAAATGATTATACAGGTTAAAAAGAAAAAGTTACGAGACAAGAGATTGCTACAAGACTTGAATTGTTGCAAAGGAATTTACATAACATCCTAAGTTAACTATCATGCCACATTTAATTCAGTTATTAACTCGATTATTGTGCAGTTGGTGCTCTCAGTTCCTGTCAATAGAATTGAATTCTACACCAACTTGATGTCAACAATGCATTCTGGAATTTTTTCTAGAAGAAAAAATATATCATCCAAACGATTCAATTTGTTTTTCATAATCAAAGAGATATGATTTCAAGCAACACATGTCCTATGATATAGATTGGGCTGGAGATCTAAGTGATCGAACTTTCGATTATTAGTTACATATTATTTTTTTTATCAAAATCCTATGAGCCTATCCTACAAAAATAAAAATAATTGCTCGCTCACAATCAAAATAGACTAGTATGTCATTGTAAGTGAATTTTTTGTAATAAGTTAGGTGACAAACTACTAAAAACTATATATTTCACTTTCAAGCACCAATTATTTATTATGATAATATTGGCACAATTTCTTTCCATGCAAATTCACCTTTTTATAGCAACATGAAACATATTGTTATAGACTTTTAATTTATTTGCAAAAAAGTCTAGCAGAATCAAGTTCACATTGCTCATATTCATGCTTCAAATCAACTCATGAATACTCTCACTGTTGCTCTAGTAAAGATAGAATCTGGTAAGCACCTATTTAAGTAAGTGTTGTTACACACCGTATTATCTTGAGTGGGACGTATTAAATCACATATTAATTACTATATAAAGAACACACATGCTGGAGCATTACTATATTGGAGCACATGTTAATTACTGTTTGGCCTCTTCTCCAACTAGTATTAAGCTCCGGTATTTTTTTAACTAGTTAGGTCTCCACTTTTAGATGATTTAGATTAGGCAATTGGTTATTCCAATGTTTTGAGATGTGAGCACATCAACACATAATGCATCAGTGCGAATCTATGGTGCTTCTAGTTATGGAGGTGAGGTCATTTAACAGAAACGGGTGCATAACTCTCTAATGCGTAATGCGCTACGATGCGAGATGTAAGTCGATGCGTGCGCATTATTATGATTTTATGTTAGGATTCTATTTAAATTAAAAAAGAATCAATTTAATTTTAAAGTTAAAAAAGATTCACGACTTCACTTCTATGAGTTTTAGGGCTAGCTATCATAATTCATGATTTTATTGCTGTTGCGACTTCTCTTCTTCTTCAGTATTGCTGCGACTTCACTCCGGCTCTATTTTGTTGTGATTCTTTGAATTGTAAGGTAATTTTTCTTCTTCTTCTTCTTCTTCTTCTTCTTCTTCTTCTTTTTCCCTCTCAGTTTTCTTTTTTTCACTTCTGCTCTTCTTTCTTCTTCTTTACTATTTTGCTCTATTTTTCTTACTGATGCCCTATTTTTTTCCTCAGGTTTCTTTCTCTTTCTTTGTTTTCCTCAATTTTTTGTTGTTTTTTTTTTGTTGCAACTTTTGTTTGATTTGTTTCTTATTCTCTTTTTACAGAGATTTTAATTGTCTGATCCGACCTAAAAATATGATAAAAAGACAAGTGAAATCAATAGGAATAAAGTTACATGTATTTTTTGTGTCTTGACATTTAATGGAAAAATTCTTTGTTATAAATAACATGTTATTGATAATTGTAATGATGTGAAGCAATGTAAAATGTGTCCGGATGCTTTGAGAAAAAGATAAAAAGTATGTTGAGGAAAAAAAAACTAAAACTTTAAATTTTATAAAAAACTTTAATTTATTCAAAAAATCCTATTTTAAATAAAAAATTTTTTGATACTTATCCATTAAATTAATTTCAAATAATGATGTAAACTAGGCATAAGAAATAATTCTAACTTATACAATTTTATTCGGCTTAAGACTTTGAGCTAAATAGTTAACTCAATTTCTAAAATGTTGATTTAAGCTATTTAATAAATATGAATAGATGAAAATAAATCCTCAAGGTATTTTATGAGCTTATGTAATGACCCTTCAGGTTATTTTCCATATTTTCTCCATTAGAGCTTCTCTATAGCTACCCTATGTCATTTATGACTTATTAGAAATGACAGTTCTATTACCAGGTAGTTCATTTGGTTTTAGAGTCATTTTCCTATTTAGAAGTCTTCATTGGTTTCAAATTTCATCAAGCAAAAACCTCAGTAGAACAATCACGAATATAAATTCTGATTATGCCAGCAGCTTTGAAATATCAATTTTAGGCTAGGTGGACCATTGATTTGGGTCCCAAGATATCCGGGCTCATTTCGACCTATTGATCAAAAAATTAAGAAAATGGAATATGGGTGTGGGACCCATATTTTATCAAAATGACCTCGGATAAAAATTCTAAGTGCACTATCACATCCATAATATCAAATTTAGTATGGTTACATAGTTCGTTTGCATATACGGATTTCTAAATGAATCACGAAGGGTTGGCAGAGCCTTGAAATTTTTTCCAGTGGTGTATTGCTATTGCGGCCTAAAGGGTCGTGATTGCGATACCCTTGACAGTCACTAGGTACCGCAATTGCGGAGCATTGGTCGCGATAACAATTCTCCATGATAGGCCCAAGATACCACGATCGTAGAGCCTCAGGTCGTGATAATTACTTCAGAGGGCCTGGACTAGGTATAAAAGGACCTCTTTTCCATGATTTTGACCATTTTTATCACTTCCTTGTGAGCCAAAAACCCTAATTAAGGTGATAGCTTAAAATTAAGAATTATAGGTGACTTGGGAGTTTGATTAACATTTATTTTTGCGATTATCTTCCGATTTGAGGTACGAATTCATCCCTTTTTAGTGGATTTTAGGGATTTATTGCTCAAAAATCAAAAAGCCTTGAGGGCTTGATTTTATCCTAAATTTAGCTTGGTTTTCATCCATTTTTAGGGTAATGATTTCTTGTGCATGTAAGAATGTTAGGTTGGTTTTGAAAATGCAATTTTCGTAAGTGGGATCCACATAGGGGTTTTGTGCGATTTTTAGACTTGAAGCACAATAGTGCAATATGGGTATAGTTATTCTCATATTGATGAGTAGAATGTGTTTATGATAGCCTGACATCTTGAAGAGTCTTCTCAAAATGAAAAATCAATGGTTTTAGAGGATCGTTGGACTTTCTTCGGCGTCCAGGTAGGCTAGGTTTTATCCCTTGTTAGATGGAGATACTTCATTGTATGTTTATGATTTTGTATTGGATTTGGGATGGATTTTAGGTGTTGGATTGATGAAATGCAAGACTTGAGTTAGTTGGACCATTTAGGCTAATTTAAAGTAGTAGAGTTGAAACACTTAACTTGTTTTCTTATGCCTTAGGTGAATTAGACTTCATTACTCATGTTTAGCATAAGAATGCCTTATATTCCTCAATTTAGGTAAAAATTCTTTAGACTCTCGTGCTTAGGGTAAGTTTGGCCTTAGTTGCTTACAATAATGAATGTTGCCTTAGTTTTCATTGGACTTATATAAAGTGCTTAAGAGGAATCTTTACCTTAGCGCTAATTGTGACTTGTTTTACATCTAAGAGTGGATTTAGATTCCTTAGCCTAGTCCAAGGTAAAATTTAACTTAGAATGTGTTTCGGAGATTTAGAAGTGGGATCTTCGACCTACCCAAAACTTATGATAGTGACTAAAGACCCTTAATACGCTTGTGTACATCTAGAAAGATGGTTCTTTCGGTGATATTTAGATGTTTTGGTATTTGTTGGTTATGATGGACGATGTTAAATGAAATGCTTAACTATTAGGCTATAAATAAGTTATTGGTTAAGATTATGATGAGCTATTAAATTATGCTATTGATTTTGCTATTGTTTGGGCTACCGAATATTATTTAATAACCCCTTGATTATGATATTAGCGAAGTCATTAAATTATGTTATTGATTGAGCCAACGAATGAACTGTTAGTTATACTAGTAATTATGCTCATCGATAAATTAATATTTACGCTTTTGTTCATGCTAGAGGATATGCTTATTGACTATATTGGTGATTAAACCAATAATTATGCTATGAATAAGCTATAGTTTGTGCCATGGACTAGATATTGATCAAGCTAATGATAATCTATCTTTTATGAAAATGACAAGCCATTAATTAAGCTATTGGTAAGTTATTGCCCATACTTGATAGTACATATTAATTATGTTAGAGGTCATGTTTAATGACTAAATTGGTGAATACGTTATGAATTTTGCTAAAGAGCATGTGTATTGATTATATTATTGAATATGCTAGTAAGTGTACCAAGATTGTGTTTATTTACTATGTTGGCGATCATGTTATTTGTATGCTAGAATTCATAATTTCGATTATGATTATTGATCACATTAATATATTATGTTCATGGTTATGTTGTTAAATACTCTGATGATTATGTTATTGGTCATATTGATGATGATATTGATTATTTATTCTCAATAGAAATTCGAAGGTTGGCTATGATATTGATGATATATATCCGGCAAGACCGGAGGATGATTATGATGATATATACCCAGCAAAACCGAATGATGATTATGATGATATATATCCGGCAAGATCGGAGGATTATTATGATGATATATACCCGGCTAGACTATAGGATGATTATGATGCTATGCACCCGGCAAGATCAGAGGATGATTATGATAATATATACTCGGCAAGACTGAAGGATGATTACAGTGATATATTCCTGGCAAGACTGGAGGGTGATTACGATGATATATGCCCTGCATGGCCGGAGGATGATTATGATGATATTATGAGGATATTGATTGAATATCTATATCGGTTTGAGCCCGGTTATACGTATTATACTATAATGATATACTATTTATGATATGTTGACATTGGGGCATGAGATTGACAAGCTAACTAAGCCAAAAATGAAGAAATAGTTATAATATAGTATGATATGGATACTTTGGTGAAATATCGGCTAGTGTTGAATATTGGTTAGTTGATGAATATCGGCTAGTTGCTACTTGATGGATAGTTGGTAAGTGTTAATTTATTTTCAAATGATGAATATGGACAATTGATGATTATAAGGTGGTATAGTTGATGACTAGTTATAAATAAAGATTAGTGGAGGATATTATTCAAGTGACTAATCATGACTAGTTGATGAACAAGGATTAATTGGTAAAGGATGAATAGTGATAAATAATGTTGTTTAAGCAATAAATAATGAGTAGAATCAATACGATGACTAGTAATCAATAAATTAGTTAATAAGAGATGGTTAGCTAATAAATGGTGGCTAGTGAGTAATGATGATAAGGTTGTTAAATGATGGTGATATTATGGAATGTAGGTACATTGTCGAATATTGGTAAATTGTGGAATGATAGATAAATAACGAGTTGGTTATTTGTAAGCGATGAATGGTTGCTTTATTCTATCTTTGAGTGTACTCTCTAGGCGTATGGAAGTCTTTGATGAGTTATTTACTTTCCGCACCAATTGGCGTACGAGAGCCAGTTTTATGCTTGTGTGATGTCTTGTGATGCGTTAATATTTTAATTAATTTACTTATATTGCACGACGATGTTGGCATGTGTTGATGCCTTGTGTTATAATGTTATTCTGGCTAAATTACTCATCATGTACAACGATGTTGGAGTTACTTCAGGGTCATCCCCTTCCCTTGACTTAGTTATGTTATTTTGCATTTTATCATATTTGTATCATGATTTATCTCAGTCGGGCGATGATGACTACTGAGTACCCACTGTTTGGTATTCATACTACACTTCTGTACTTTTTTGTGTGAATCCGAGTACTAATTGCCGCCGTTGATTTTTAATTTGTGCGGTGTTGATATCTGGAGATAAGTGAGCTCTTGAGTCCGAGTCGCCCATTTCCTTCTACCTTTCTATATTTAGTCTTTTGTTTCGAGACAGATATATTGACTATTCTAGATTCTTGGGTTGTATTATTATTACTAGATGCTCTTGTACTAGCTCTACCAGGTCATGGGATGGTATTTATGTAGTGACTACCTTCAAACTATTTCTGTTGTCTTGTTTATTTACTGTGTTGGATTGCCTATTAGGCCCTCATTAGGGCATTTTCACCAAGTTAACCCATTGTGTTTAACTCCAGGTTTACGATTTGACTTACCTACTAGCGGAATAGAGTAGGTGCCATCATGACTTGTAAATCAGGTCGTGGCAAAAAGTTGCCTAAATTGAGAAATTTAAAAGATATTAAATAACCAAAATAAAATGAACAATTTTAACATAAATTTGCTCCCCAAGTATTCATCTAGATTAATTAAATTAAAGTACGAACAAATAATCAAAAGGAAGTAAAGAAATAAAACTAGAGATTTGGGCCCCTTTCTAACCTATCTTGAATCTGCCCAAATCCTGGTCTTGAAA
Organism: Capsicum annuum; assembly: GCF_002878395.1. Taxonomy (NCBI): domain Eukaryota; kingdom Viridiplantae; phylum Streptophyta; class Magnoliopsida; order Solanales; family Solanaceae; genus Capsicum; species Capsicum annuum. Next base: position 153,668,300 of record NC_061119.1, on the reverse strand, counting down.
GTCATGGACTTTGAGTCCACTTCAACTCCTATATATCAACTATATATCACGGATTTTTATCCTTGCATTTTTCTGTATACATAGTGTATACCAAGTGCAAAACCTGCATATTTTCTTTCATTCTTCACACATACCACATATTGGTGTATATCTTCTACTTTTCCAGAAAATATTCTCAGTAAATTACTGTATATTTGCATATATTGGCCTTGTTCTTTGAGTTTTAGACCATTTTTGAGAATTTGGCAGAGAGTTTGACACGAGAAGATCGAATGGGAGAAATTACAGAGTCCATGTGAACTCATTCATACATGCCAAGAAAGGAAAGATAAGGAATTCATACTACTCAAATTATGCGACTAAATGAAGTATAATAAATACATTGGGAATTTGACAATTTAGCTACTATTACAGAGAACTACATTTCAACAAAGAGGCATTATGCGAAATCGTGTCAAATAGAAAGCAACACATAAGAAAATCTTTAAATAATAAGATCAACCAGAGATATATAACATGTTTTAATGAAATTCAGAAAATTTAGACAAGTATAAGTATGGAAAATTTATTTACCGTAGCAAAGTTTCTAATAACACAAGAATCTAATTCATAAAGAACACTAAATAACTATATAAAAGAAACCTATTATTGAACCAAGAGAAAATCGGTCGATCACACACTTGGGAAACAATTTAAGCAAATAAATGTCAAAGTTAAGAAGCGTAAGTAAGAAGACCCATTTTTGAGAAATAAAGTCAAGTGGACGGATTGTATTTTTTCCTTAACGACAAGTTGATTCTTAAAGAAACTAGAAGAAAACTGTGTGTAACGACCTCAAAATTTGATGAAATATCTGAAATGTGTATTTCTATGTGATTTGTCTATTTTACCCATTTCCATAGTTGCATTGTGGTATTTCAGAGGTGTAGGGGTGATTGGCACGGTTCTCAATGTATTTTGGTGCCTTTTGTGTGAAATTGTGATTTTTGATAGCTTCGAAAGCCTTATTATGGACCTATGTGGTTATCTTTTGATCTGTGTGATGGATGGCTAAATGAATTGTGCCAGCAACTCAGGAGTATCAATTTTAGGTTGGATAGACCTTTGTTTCCTGTCCTGATGCACCCAAGCTCATTTCAACATGTTGGTCGGAAAGTTGGAAAATTAAAAATATAGGTGTGAGACCCATATTTGGTCGAAACAAACTCGGATAAAAAATCCAACTTTGTTAACGCATCCGGAACATCGATTTTAGGGCAGTAACATATTTGGTGTGATTTTAAGGCTTTAAAATCTCATTTCGACCCTCGATTTGAAAAATTGTGTTTTGAATTTTGGAGGTCAAACTCTGTGAAAATGATGTTTTTTCGAAAATCTGTCAATATGATAACGCCATTGTGTTCGGAGCATCAAATTTAGTGTAGTTGCATCGTTCATTTGCGTATATCGAACTCCGAATGAATTTCAGGCACTCCGTTGAAGTCCGTTTTTGGACTTAAAAATCTGGGTCTTTTTAAAAAGTTGGTGCAGCGTATAACAATAACTTTTCCCTCATTAATTGCCCATTCTTTCACCTTGCCTCTTGATAGTTAAACCCTAAATAGTGTGAGAGCTTAAATATGAAGCGTGTGGGAGCTTGAGAAGCTAGATTAACATCTATTTCTTAATTCTATTACGGATTTAAGGTGAGATTTCATCCTTTTCTATTCTAATTCCTTGATTAATTTCTCAAAACTCCAAAATTCTTAGGGATTGATTTTAAGCTCCAATTTCACTTGAATAATATTTTCTTATAATTACTAGTTTTTCACCACTTTAACCTTCAAAACAACTTTGATTCTTGATTTTAACGTGAAATTCAAAGATTTTACCCTGTAAAACTTAAAAATAATTTTTCTTCAATTTAAGCCTCACTTTTTACTCGATTTGACTTGGGTTCTTAGCTGTAGATTTCTAAAAATATGAAAAACACGTTTTTGTAATAAAGATCCACTTTTGCCCTTCTTTTTTGAAAAACCCATTTTGGGGGTCTGTTTTGTCTCCGAATCAAAAGTAGTCAATATGGGTATCATTGACCTTTTTTTTGACTGGTAGATTTTATATTTCTTGGTTTTAGTTGATTTCGAGATCGCTCGTGGAAATTAAGTCGTGGGTTTAAAGTGTAGCATACCGATTTAGGCATTCGAGGTAGGTTATGGCTAAACTCTTCAGACTGAACTGGGTAGTTAATTTGTATACCAAAATATATATTAAGGGTGAAAATTAATCATGATATATGACTATCTATATATTGTGCCCGTGTGGGGGCCTAAATGTGATGTAATTGTTGAATCTAAGATATCATGTGATATGTGTGACTGTACATGATCTTATGTGATGATTTGATAGCCTTGAATACATGAGAATAATTGTATTGTGTTGTTAGAAATGTCTATTGTGGTGCCTTTAGCGTATTGTGATATAATCATACCTTGTGGGTATAATAATCATGTGGAAAATTTGTGGATAGTGAAAATAGTAAGTGAGTATTGGCTTACGTGATTGTGGAATAGTAACATTGTGGTTGGTTGTGGAAATACTTCATATGAATTGGTTGTGGAAATACATCATGTGGATTGGTTGTGGAAATACTCATTTTGAATGGTTATGAACCTTGCACGTAATTCTTATGTCATCATATGTATCATTTCACTTGTTTATTTTATTGCTTTATATTTAATTGTTGTCATGTGTGTGTACTTGATTTGTGTCTTATGTTATATATGTGCTTTGGAAACATTGAAAATACTGAAATTACTAAAAATATTGAAAACACTGAAAATATTAAAAATACTGAATATTGCTCAAGATTGTGGGCCAACCTCAAAGGTGTGTGCCAATCTCAAGGTTCTGCGCCAAACTCAAGGCTATGTTCCAACCTCAAGGTTGTGTGCCAACCTCGTGCACCATCACATCACATCATCATCGTCATCAACATTATCATCTTATACATTGCATTTACTTTATTATTTTGACGTTGTGATTGAATTTACGTATTGACTTATTATATGTGTACTTGCTCTATACCCTGTTGCTTGTACTTGACCGTCCTGTATATATATGTTCTTCTCTACTTATACTTGCATGTGATGTAACGTATAATTGTGTTCTACTTGTTGTATTGTTGTTGTATTTGTGCAATATATTAGAATTGTTAGTGGAAGCGGTGTGGGCTACTATTGTGGGACATTTAATGATTGCAAGTGACGTGCCCTTAATATGTATTTTGTGTACTTTATTTTCTACTCTGCTCAGTTGGCCTATGATACCTACTGAGTACAAGTGGACCGTACTTACTCCTACTGTACCCTTCTAGTGTAGATCCAGGTTTGGGTGCGCCCACGTTGCTTGACTTGGGCAATTGTTAGAGTTTTCTAGGTAGTTGATGATTTTCAGGCGTACAAATGTCTTCTACTACCTTTCTCTATATACTATGTGTTTACTTTCATTTTAGAGATAGATCTTGTATTTGGATATCTTATGTATTTTTTTTGGATTCGAGTTGTACTAGACACGTTCTTATAATGTTGACACCTGATTTTGGGAATTATGACTGGATTATTTCTACATTTATTATCCTTGTATGGTTTGGCTTTGTTCTAGAAGCCTTATCTTGGGGTATTTCTGTCTTTTTATCCTTCGTGTATCGGTTTGTGTGATAGAATTACTTGTCAAGGTTCACCGCAACAGGTGTCATTATGACCTATCATTTTTTGGGTATTGACACTGTGAGAAAATTCAGATTTTAATCATGTTAAGAGTATGTCCAAAAACAATCATTTATTGGTTATATTGTAACGACGCTCAAACTATTATGAAAATTATGCTTACAATAACATGAGTTAAACGACAAAGCTTAAATAATAACAAGAAACATGAATTCAAAACATAGTCTTCAAGGACCATTAACATCCAACATTCCATCCTTACATAGCATAAGATTCAAACCACCAAATCGTCAAATAAGACACAAAGATCCTAGGTTTCTACAACACATAATTCCGCGATAGTTACAAAAAGAAAAAAAGGATGAAGTAGAAAGCAACCGAAGAATTAAAATATAGTGAATGAGCTGCTTATCATTTATGGGGAAGTAAATCAGGATTAAGTGATTTATTATATTCACCAACAAAAAAAAAAGAAACAGATTTCTTAGCCAAAATCCTAGGCTACTAAGAGTCTTGTAAGGATCTTGGCAGAAATCCAAGCAAAATCTCTTACTTTGGGGTTCTTGTTTCGTATTCTCTACCTTCCCCTCTCTTAACAGTGTAGGTATATAGAGAAAGAGGTTGGGGTCAATTTTTGTAGCTTCAAGCAATGTGGGAGAAGGAATTTGAAGGGTGTTTTCAAAAATTTCAAAAGGGGAAATTTGAATTAGGGATAAGGATGAGCTATGTGAGCTGGAATGGTATGAATTTCATACAAAATTATTGATAAAATCAAAAAAGAAAAATTGAATAATAGCAGAGGACCTGGAAGCTTCCTATCCCATGCAAGGCATATTTTGGTAGCATGAATTCGTGAAATGGGGGAAAATTGAGAAGATTTGAACAAGGGTCGTTTGGTTGAGACAGTTGTTGTGTTGTCGTTGTTGGTCTGTTTGCAGAAGTTATTATTTGTACGAGTTTATTTTATTGATATTGATGATGGGGAAAGGGTAGTGAAAGATAGAGGTTAAAACATGAGTTAGGTGTAGTGTTATGGGCTAGGTCAGGGGAAAATTTTGGGTTAGGGCAATGCTTGATTGCTGTTAAAAAATGGGCTTAGATGGCTAGAGCGATGTAATGGGCTGGGGCAGCAGGTTGGACCGAGTAGGTTGGATTTGGGTTAGAATTAGTAGTTTTTTGGGGTTATTTAAAAGATAACCCAACTAGATCAAGATTTAGCCATCTCATTTAATTTTGGCAAAATTGATTTTCAATTGGCCAACTGTATTGCAATTATGGCTATTTTGATTTCAATTATGACCAAATTTAATAAGTTTGACTAAATTAAATCGCAATTCAACATGAATTCATATCTTATTTAATCTTGACCTTCTTGATTTAATAAAATCAAATAAATATTTTCTAAGTAAATTATCTTTTTTGAAAATTAATTATCTTTAAATTAGAGTTTTTACCCATTTGAATTCATTTTCAAGATAACCCTTGATTAAAATCTAATTTAGTCATAAAATAATTATTTAAGTAATAAAATTATAAAATTTCATATATACAAATACAAAAATAAATAATCGTCACTTAAAATGACAAAATAACTTAGATACATAGTTTGAAAAGTTTTTTTATTCGGATAAAATGAATGATGTAATTTCATTTAAAAGTAAAGAAACTCAAAATTAAACTTAGTCATGGAGGACAAAAATTAGGTGTCTACATAAATCACAAGTTATTAATCTTGATGATGAAGAAGAAATGGAGAAGGAGAAGTTGTTGATTTGTCTCTTTCTTCAAAATCACAAAAACAATCATACAATGCACCAGTCTCTTCAAGTTAGAGATTAATTGATACGAAAGCTCCAATAGATTATTACTTTCTGTTGAAGCCAAGAAATAATGCAGGAAAAAGTGGTAAGAATTTGGAGGTTATGGCCAGGAAAATTTTGAGGGATCGTTTAGTTGCGATCTTTTTATGGTGGTTGTATGATAGAAAACTGTCCTTTAATTATTGTCAATTACGACACTTTTGGAGACTTCATAGAGGTCACAGGTTAATGTGGTCCGGGGATGAAGTCACCCACTTATCATGAGGTTAGTTTCATTTATCTTAGCAAAAAAGTTGAAGAGACATAAAAAATTATGAAGGATCATCATGCAGAATAAAATAAGTTTCGATATTCCATTATGATGGATAAGTGGATAGCAAGAACCAAAAAAATGATCATTAATGTGTTTATAAATTTTCCAAAAGAAAGCTTATTTCTTGAGTCCATTGATGCAAGCGACTCGTCCACCAGATCAAAATGTTCTCTTTGTTTAAGAGCACCATAGAGAAGATTGGACCAGAGGATATTATTCAAGTGGCTATAGATAATATAGCTGGAAATGCTAAGGCAGGTGCTATGATGATGAGAGTATTTCATATATTGGACTCCATGTCTACCCCATTGTGTAAATTTGATATTTAAAAATATTTTTAAAGGAAGACCTTTCAAATTATTTTCACTAAGGTAATTAAGGTGCATTTGATGTTGTCCAAATTACACCTCTCAAAAAGTACAAAACGCTCTCTGAATCAGATATAGAACCTAACAAGGTTGGGATCGATCTCACGAAGAATAGGCTGAAAGTCTATTACGAGCTTGTTGTTGTAATTGAAAATTATGCAAATTAAAGGGGAGGGGGTGTAAAGTAAGTGCAATAGTAATAGTTGTTGGTTAATTGGATTGTGATCAATATGAGACGAATACTAGAATTATGTTCTTCGTGGCTTTATAACTCCACAGACTGTTTGTGCTTATCAGACTATCCCGATGCCTTGTATGCAAACTATAATGAGTTATGTATCACCTAACTATCTCTAAACCTTGGTTTGGGTGAATTTTACCCATCTCTTCTTGGACTCTAAGTGTCGCATTAATAACCCTTATTTTGTGATCTCAGATTAACTATCTCAGTTGCGACTCAAGTTAATTAGATGAGGTTGGTAGCTTTAAATTACTATTCTTATTTATCAACCTCTCTCTCGATCTAGTATTAAATACAAAGAGTTCCTAACATTGGCCACGGTCAAGAAAGCAATCAAACTGAAGAAAATATTAATATATACAAAAACACCGGTCTAGAATGACTATGCACTTAACCCGCTTTGTTAATTCATCATGGTTTGCACAACCCTAATTATGGGATTTAGCTACTTATGAAAGTAAGCACACACAAAGATTTTATAAATGAAAGCATAATATTGAACTTACAAAAATAAGATGATAACCATAATCTCAAATTGATTAGAAACCCTACAAATCAATATCAATGATTCCAAGACCAATAATGTATTGTAGGACTCAAAAAAATGTAAAAAGTGTATGAAGTGGTAAACTATTGTAAAAGAGTGTAGACTAATCATAAAACCTATAGGAGTATTAGAGATATAAAATAAATCCTATCCTAAACTGTGTAGGAAAAGTAGATCGACAACACTTACGACTCGTGGGTTAGATCATGGATCAGACCCACGAGTTGTGACTTGACTTATGAAAATCAAAACTCATCAGAAAGCTTCAGTATTTGACATACAACTCTAACTCATGAGTTGTGGGTTGGAGTCACGGGTCGTGGGTTGCTTCGTGGAAATCAAACTTCATTTTTCAGCTTTAGAACCTCAACTCAGGCCCCACTCACGCTGTGTGGGTCTCACCCATGATTCGTGGCTTAGGTCGTGGATCACCACTCAACTTAGTTTTCATCCTTCTTTATCAGTTTTGCTTCCAAAACCTATTTTCCTGCACAATCAACACAAAAGCACATCCTATATAACAAGAAGATCTAAGTTCCTGCATAATTTTCTTGTTTTAAGCATCGAAAGTGTTATGAAACCATGACACAAAAACATTCTGACATTGTTCAGAAGCCTTTGTTGTTGAATATAATGAGAAGATTCACTAATCAAAGAAACTTGATGAGACCTGACAAGATTAGATTTGCTACTGCTTCTTAACCTTGCAAAGGATGTTGAAACAAAAGAACAATTTGAGAACTATATTCATTTCAGAAGAATGGAATAATAGTAAATTTACAAAAAAAAAGTATTATGAAAAGAAGTCACACGAATAATGCTTTCTTTCTACTTTTGGAACAATGTTGTTTATGCTATTAAAGTATGTAGTCCCTTGGTTATAGTTCTTCATTTGGTAGATGGAGAGGTAAAACCATCAATGAATTACATTTATGAAGCGATGAGTAAGGTTAAGAAGATTATTAATTTTTTTACTGAGGAGCATAAATATGTGAAAGTTTATGAGATCATCGATAAAAGATGAAATGATGAACTCATTACATGCAACTGGTAATATCTTGAACCCATCAATCTATTATAATCGCGAGGATAATTTACTGAATAAGCGTTTGATGATGGAATTTCATACGTGCATTGAAAAGATGGTTGTGATGAAGATATGAATGGTGAAATAACTGATCAGATTAGTTCTCACCAAAGGTCAGAGACCTTTTGAAATACCAATTGCCAGAAGACAAAGAGACAAAAAGTCACCAGGTGAATAACTTTTTCTATGTTTCATTTTAATTAACACCTTAAGTTGTTTCTTTATAGTTGCTAATTTTGAATAATTATTTTACTTTAGTAGTTGAACGATGGAGGCTTTATGGTTCAGACACTCTAGGTTACAAAAGTTCGCCATCATAATTGTGGGTTTAACTTGTAGCTTATTTGGGTGTAAAAAAAATTGAAGCGTGTTCGAACACATAAGAATTAAAGAAAAACTTAACTACATTGAAATAAATATATTATATCTCAAATGTCTTGAATTTATACTCACCAATATTTATTTACATATCCACACCAAAAAGAGGAATAGACTAACTCTAGAGCACCTCGTGACTTGGTGTTCATAAAATACAACAACATGTTGAGGCGTCATTACAACGCTCGCAATGGATTTGATCTAATTACCTTGGGCACGTTGATGATACCAATGAATGGATAACTGAAAGTGAGAATGCTAAGACGAATTAATTTTTTATGGAGATACTGATTCACTTGGGGTGTTGTTGCTGAGGCAAGAAGAGTTGATGAGCGTTGTTATGATTAAGGGAGAGTACTTCAAGCTCACACAATAAGAAAAAAGAAGTTGATACTTCAAGAAGAGATAAGGAACATGGGAAGTTGAAGATGATGAGCAATATGGTGATAGTGAAGGAATACGAGATTTGGACAATCCTGGTGAACTAGAAGAGCTTTAGATTGAAATATTATTAATTTAGATATAGTTCTTTTTTTTTTGGGTTTGTTTTGGTATTTTATTGAATTGTTTTATTTGTTTCACCGCAGGTGTTTCAATGATCAAACCTGTGATTTTTGTGTTTTATTTAAACTTTGCTTATATATTGTCTTTATTGCTGATTATATCGTTGCTGCGGTCTTTTTAGTTATGACTTAATGTTTCAATGCTTTATTAAGTTTTTTTTCTTTAAATTGCGTTTTACTTTAATGATGTAGTCTCATCACATCACGCATCACATAATGCGCGATGCGAAGCCTTGTTTTTTTTCGCATCACGCTTCCCTAAACACTGAGTTAATCCATTTTTGTACTTAAATGCATCATTGGATTAATAAATATATTTAGCTTTTATTTACTCTTGCTATTATAATTTTGACATGCAATTTGAGATCATGACTTTATATCCCAAATTCTCAAAAAATCATTATATGAAATTTCAAATCATAATTTCAACTTTTTTAAAATATAAGATTTAACCATAATTTATAGTATTTTATAAAAAAAATCCATAGATAGATAATTATTAGAATTAAAAATTATATATAATTCAACTTATTTATTGTATTGATGATTTTAAAGACATTTAAATCATTTTGACAACAAAAAAATGCTTAACAACACTTGTTTATCAAATAAATTAACAATTTTTTTTTTGGTTTCAGTACTTCTATCCAAACAATTATCTGATTAATTTATAAGCACTTATTCTCGGGTAAATCTCAGGAATAGATCCAAATTGGGGTGACTTTTAAATTTTAGCCCAAATAAAAAAGTTTCCTCAAAATAACCTTTACCTATTAACTAATATTTTTTTGAACAAAATTGCCCCTGACCAATGGAGTAAATTACATAAATGATCCTAATAATGGATAGCAACTTTATATTTCCATCTTTCAATTTTTTTTTCTCTTTTTAATTTT
>NC_061119.1:153622443-153658280 GCF_002878395.1 Capsicum annuum | reverse complement strand
TTTTATTTTTCTTTGATTTTGTTTTTTTTTAAAAAAAAATAAAAATTCTCGACCTTTATTTTTATTTAATCTTTTATTTTTATTTTTATCAACCTTTATTTTATTCCCATTTTCTCTCAACTTCTACATTTTCTTTGATTTTTATTTTTTAAATATTTTTTTTCTTTTTTCGCAATTTTTATTATTTTTGTTCTTTTCTTCGATTTCTTCCATTCAAGTTACATCTCATGAGCAAGAGTTGACACTATCACATTATAAAGGTATAACTTATGACTTTCAAACAACAAATTAAGTTTTATGGGTAAAAAGTGACACTACCACATTGTAGAGACAAGATTTATGACTTTCAAACAACAAGTTATGTTTCATGGGCAAGAGTTGACACTACCATATTATATTTTGATTTATGAAATAATTTATAACTCTTACCTTAGAGGCAAGACTTAGCTCAGGGACTTTCAAACAACAAATTATGCCCCACATGCAAGAGTTAACTCTACCACATTATGTTTTCATTTTATGAGATGTTTTACCACTATTGCCTTAGAGGCAGGACTTAGCTCAATGACTTTCAAACTACAAATTATGTCCCACAGACAAAAGTTGACTCCACCACGTAATGTTTTCATTTATGAGATGTTCTACAACTATTGTCTTAGAGGCAAGACTTAGTTCAATGACTTTCAAACTACAAATTATTCCTCAAGGGCAAGAGTTGATTCCACCACGTTATGTTTTCATTTATGAGATGTTCTACAACTATTGCCTTAGAGGCAAGACTTAGCTTAAGGACTTTCAAAATACAAATTATGCCCCACGAGCAAGAGTTGACTCTACCACATTTTATGTTTTCATTTTTGAGATGTTCTATAACTATTGCCTTAGAGGCAAAATATAGCTCAAGGACTTTCAAACAACAAATTATGCCCCACGGGCAAGAATTTACTCTACCACGTTATGTTTTCATGCCTTTAAATTTGCTTTGATATCAAAAAAAGAAGATCCCTTTGCAGATTATTCAATTTTTTATTTATTAGCAAAATATAATAAAAGTTGAGAAAAAAGAAAAAATGATCAAACAATATAGAGAAATAAAAAAAAGAGATTGAGAAAAAAAAAGTAAGAAAAAAATAAAAATTAATAAAAAAGCAAAAATTAAAAAAATTGAGAAAAATAAGGAAAAAAAAAGAGAAATGATAAAAATTATAAATAAAAGAAAAATAAAGGTTGAGAAAAATGAATTAAAAAAAGAAAAAAAAATGAAGAAATGGATAATGTTTGAGAGAAAGAGAAAAAATTAAGTTTGAGACAAATCAATTAAAACATGAAAATAAAGTTAAAGAAAAAAATAAAAAAGTGAAAATAATAAAAATAAAAATAGAATTTGAGAAATAAATGGGTATGAAAAGTTTAAAAATATTTGAGATGTAGACGACAAAATTGTACTTGTACTATACTAAAAAGGGAAGGGAAACTAATTTTTAAAGACTTTTTATTTGAGTAAAAAATCCAAAGCGACCCACTATTAAGGCTATAATATGTAATTTCCTATTTATTTTTAGCTTTTAAGCTCATAAACTAAAAAAATAATTTTTTAATCTTATCCAAATGACTCTAAATGTAATGATCCGTTGGATCATCCGATAAGCAACCCTATTTAAAATAAAACAAAAAATTCAAATAAAATGAAACATAGCATTAATTTAAAACTATCATGATTACCAATTTGAGTTGTGGTGCGGTAGATGGCGCTGCTCCACCCTTAACTAGAGGTTAAGGGTTCAATTCTGGATATGAAGAAAACTCTAAGAAAACTCTGTTGGAAGCGCTGCCAACTTAATGAGCGCTGCAACGCATCCGGATTAGTTAAGGCTTTAATGCGGACACCGAATAATATGGGCTCCCATCCCATGCGGACACCGAATAATATGGGCTCCTATCCAATGCGGGCACCGAACAATACGAGCTCCAATCGGGCACCAAACACTGCATGAAGGAAAAAAAAAAAGTATCATGATTTTCCTTTCATTCTTTGTAAATTAAATTGAAAAATATGGTAATTTTGCGTACTCGTCTCTTGCTACATGGATATCCAATTTACATTGAGCGCATGTTAGCTACAGGCCTAGTGAACCCTAATGTAGCAAATTTCTTATTTGCCTCCTCAATTTCATCATCTCTTTACATAAAAATTCAGGTACAATTTTTTTACCGTACTCTATGCTGAAATGAAATTCATTCTGTTTGATTTTTCAAGTTTATGCATTTCGATTCATTTGGCTTTGTTTTGTTTTGTTTTTCTTGTCGGTGTTCCTAGAGAAGTCAAGTGAACTTAACAGTGAAACTATTTTGAAATATATTTATTGGCCCATTTACTTTGTATATGCAGCTTTCTTGCGAATTTTGAGCTGAGAAATGAATTTGAATTCTAATGTTTTAGTTTATGGGATTGGGACGTATGTTTAATTTAGATGCACGGATACCTACCACTTTCCATCAGCAACATGCATCATCAAGTAGGTATGTCCACCAAGGCCAGTACAAATGGAAAGAAATCACCTCATATTTTTGTTTCTGCTGGGAAGGTTCGAATTGAACCTGAGACCTTCTGTTCTTAGGATTTTAATGCTAAGCATTTTTTCTGTTGCCCATTCCTTAAATTTGATAGAGGAAAATGAAATGCAAAAGTTTAAGCTCATTCTTTAAAGTCTTTATACTTGCTGATAGAGTTGGAGCTTTTCTTATATGTGGTTCTTCATTTGAAAATGGATGTCTATTCTAGCTGAAATAGTATGTACCTTTCTCATATCATTTAAAATCTTATCACCCTCTTTAACATGCAAATTTGACTTGGAGATTATGTTTTTTCCTTCCAATTTAACAATCTGTGCTTTGCTTTGAGCTTAGCAGTCTGTTTTTTGGTATCATGGGAGAGCAGAATCAGCCAAATGATGCTTATCATCCAGCGGGCCATGAACTTAACAAGCAGTACATGGCTGGTGTTGGAATTGACAGGATCCACTATGTTCCCGTGCCTTCACCTCAGTGGATCCATGACCAGCAAACACCAGATAATTATGCAGAATATCTTGCAGAGAATGTCGTCTCAGAGGTTCAAGTAGATGCTTCGGCAGAAGCTTCTGCTTTCAGACTTGTTGAGGGCTCTGGTGACATGATTTCTCAGGAGGTATGACCTTTTATCTACAAGCTTAGCCTATAAACTGATAGTCAAGTGGTTACCAGATACCTTTTATCTGTGGTAACTGTTTAAATTCATCTCTAGTGAAAGAGTTGGAATTCTAACTCCTGTTTTTAGCAGATAAAATACCCGAGGCCTTATTATGAAGGGATGCCACTCAACTGTTTGACTGGCTCAGAGCATCAACTAGGTGCCTTGGTAATGTGGAGATTTATTTCAATATCTGAACTTCAAAGTTAGAAAAAGAAAAGTAATTGTTACTATTTCATGACAAAAACCTTGCATATATGGACGGCAGACATGGGTGCGAAGAGGAGATGTCATTCACGCTTCTGGATCTTGCTCTGAAGCATCAACTGCTGGGTCGTCGTATCCTCCCAAAAGGTCTAGAAAAGCAAGAGCTGCATTATCTGATCGGGTAAGCTAAATCCTTCAGATATGCATTTAAGTATATCCAGTGGCAACCCTTTCTATGACCATCTGTCTATGCATGAGCACTATTGCAGAGGGTAGGCCGTAGGGGTGGCGCTGGCAGGGACCATCCCCCCCCGTGTCTTGAATCATCATTATGTTTCTTGTTATATGCAAATGTAAGGGGATTGATTGTCTTCTTGCAGCTTGTATATACATACTGCCCTATTCACCGCCATTTGATGTTTAGTACAATTAGTGCTTGTTCTTTTCCCTTTAATTTAGGGTAACCAACCATTTAAATAACTGCCATTTTTACATAATCATGATTATGAGGTCTTCGAAATTTTTATCAAGATGTGTTCTCTAGGTGGTGGATGGAAAAGTGTTGGTGGAGGATGCCCACAGTAGGAGGCGTTGGCAGTCCTATTTTTATAGACTTTTGAACGATGAGGGGGACAAAGGTTTCGTGTTGGGGGACTTGGAGCACTCAGAGAGGTGTCGCGATTACGGTTATTGTAGGCGTATCACGGTTGAGGAGGTCAAGGGTGCTATTCTTAGATGCGGAGGGGTCGGGCGACTAGGCCAGACGAGATTTCGATGGATTTTGGAAGAGCACTGACGGTGCAGATTTGGAGTAGCTGACAAGGTTGTTTAACATCATTTTTAGGGCAGCAAAGATGCCCGAAGCTTGGAGATGGAGTACAATGATTTCACTTTATAAAAACAAGGGGGACATGCAACAACTATAGGGGTATAGAGCTGTTTTTTCATACTATAAATGTTTGGGAAAAGGTAGTAGAGTTGAGGCTGAGGAGGATCATCACTATTTTCGAGAATCAGTTGGATTTCATGCTAGGCCACTCGACTACTGAAGTCATTCACTTCGTGAGAAGACGAGTGGAGCAGTTTAGGGAGGGAAGGACTTGCACATTGTGTTCATTGATCTTGAGAAGATGTATGACAAATTCCCCAGGGAGATTTTGTGTAGGTACTTGGAGGCTAGAGGGGTGCCCGTGGCGTAATTAGGTCGATTCAAGACATGTACGACGGCGCAAAGAATTGTGTGATGAGGGTCGGAGGAGATTCATAGCACTTTCCTATTTTGACAGGGTTGCACCAGGGTTCGAATCTTAGCTCGTTTTTATTTGTTTTGGTGATGGATGTTTTGACGCGGCATATTCAAGGAGAGGTGCCTTGGTTATGTTATTTGTTGATGATGGTGTACTGATTGACGAGACTCGAGGAGGAGTTATAATAAGCTGGAGGTTTAGAGACAGACCTTTGAGTCTAAAGGATTTAGGTTGAGCAGGACCAAGATGGAGTACTTGGAATGTAAGTTTAGTGATTTGTCGTATGAGGATGACGTGGTAAGATGGATTCTCAGGCCATTCAGAAGAGGAAGAGTTTTAGTATCTTGGGTTTATGATTTAGGGGAATAGTGAGATTGACGAGGATGTCACGCATTGGTGCAGGGTAGTTGAAATGGAAGCTCGCTTGGAGAGTCTTGTGTGATAAAAAGGTGCCTCCTAAACTTAAAGGTAAGTACTACAGAGTGATAGTCCGATTGGCTATGTTGTATGGAGCATGAGTGTTTGTCAGTTAAGAACTCCCACATTCAAAAGTTGAAGGTGACGAAGATGAGGATGTTGCGATGGATGTGTGGACTTATTAGGAGGGATAGGGTTAGAAATGAGAATATTCAGGAGAAGGTGGGTGTGACTTCGTTGGAGGACAAGATGCGGGAAGTGAGGTTGTGGTGGTTCGAACATATGATGAGGAGGGGCGTGGATGCTCCGGTACAGAGGTGTGAGAGGTTGACTATGGATGGTTTTAGGTGGGGTAGAGGTAAACTGGAGAAATATTGGAGGGATGTGATTAGGCATGATATAGAGCAGTTACACCTTACAGAGGACATGATCTTTGATAGGAAGGTGTGGAAGATGCAGATTAGGATAGAGAGTTAGTAGTAGGAGTACGTCCGTAATAGTAGGGAAGAGTGCTTTGCTTGTATATGTGCCCGTAGTTTCTTGTAGCCTCTTGTTCGTGGTGTCTTGTGATGTCTATGATTTCGAATAGCTAGTTTATAGTATTACCTTATGGATGTCTTGTTTCTTTATTATCTAACGGTGTGATATCCCTTTTTGTGGTTTGTTTTTATGTTTTGTGTTGGTTATATTGTTATCTGTCCTGAGCCCGGGGTCTATCTGAAACAACCTCTCTATTTCATTTGAGGTGGTGGTGTGGACTGCGTACACTTTACCCTTTCTAGTCCTCACTTTGTGGGAATACACGGGGCATGTTGTTGTAAATCCTAGATATTTGTCATCATGTGTTGTAACTAGCAGTTATTACTTTGTATGGCGGGGTAACTCAATGTTGAGCTTCAACCCCTCTATTATGCAATATTTATTTGTCAGAATATTAGTCTTGTATCCCATTGGAAGTTTAGATACTCCCTTGATTATGATCTTACCTTATTTTCTTAATGTTTTGGGTGAATTAATTGAATCTCTCATGATAAATAACATAAGCCAACATCGCCAATTTCACTGCTAACATCCTATTATTCTACATGTGTATATCATGATAGAGTAATTTTGTTTAACATAATATGTATATGTATGGATGTATGAATGTTAATATAGAGTTAAGTGTTGTGAGTATCTAAATCTAAAACTATTCCCAAAGGTAATCGAGAAGAAACAATTCTTGGGTGGGTTGGTGGAGGTGACCATGCTAGTGAGTGGATAAGGGGTTAACATAGAGTTCGAGCATGTTGGGGATAATTAATAATTTGGGAAAGGAGGGTAGGATAATGGGAGTGGCAGGGGGTTGGGGTAGGAAAATATGGAGAGACCAGGAAAGAGAAGGAATTGTAGGGTGGGATATGTAAAAAGAGAAGGGCTAAAATTGGGTTGGGGATGAAAGGGGGGAGGGGAGCACTGTGATGTGGATGATACGATGAGGGGGTGGATAGGGGATAGGAGGGTGTGGATGGGTGGGAGAGAGAAAGATTGGCCCAGTCAGGCAGGGGAGAGGAGGGGTCTTGATGGTGGAGCTTGGTGTGAAGCAAATCCTTGCCTACATTGTATTGATGGTAAAATTGTAAGGAAGATGTTTAGTAAAAAATGTTAATGGCAGCAGAGGTCTTGGTAATGAAACATCAATGTCGAGTAGAGGTCCTTGGCATTTCTCAAATCAGAAGGAAAGTCCACTTAATTAGCAATACTAGAGGAGAGGTCAAATTAATTCCTCCACATTATAAGTGTTCGAATGTGTTTTCTTTTAGTATGTTCTATGTAATTTTTAGCATGCAAAATATATGATCAGGACGTAATACGACTGCTAAGTACTTTAATAAATCTTGAGACTCAGTAGTAATGTTGATAATCCGTTACTCTTGCCCCCAAGATAATTTTTTGCTTCCCTTTGTGTTTATGAGATTGTCATAAAATTGCTTCCGTCCTTTCCCAAATCATTAATTATATTAGATGGAAGCATAGAGGGAAGCAAAAAATTATCATCATTACTATTAAATCTCAAGAATTATTAACCTTAGCACTTAGGCAGTTGTATTACACCCTGATCATATATTTTGCATGCTAAGAATTACATAGAACATACTAAAAAGAAAACACATTTGAACACTTATGTTTGACCATCTCATCTAAAAGCTTAAGCTTTTAAAGAGAGCACACATTTATTATTTAATTATATTCTCAACACGCCCCCTCATGTGCGGTTTTCATGGCCATGCACATGGAAATTCTTTTTAATAATGGGTGGCGGTGAGATTCGATCCCAGAATCTCAGTGTGTGACCATTTCATCTAAAAACTTAAGTTGTTAGAGAGAGCAAGATTTTATTATTTAATTGTATTCTCAATAACTTATAGTGTAGGGGAATTAATTTGACCTCTCTTCTAGTATTGCTCAATAAGTGGACATCCCTTCTGATTTGAGAAACACCAAGGACCTCTTCTCTACATTGATATTTCATTACCAAGATCTCTACCGCCATTAACATCTTTTAGTAAACATCTTCCTTACAATTTACTTCAACACAATGTAGGCAAAAAATTTCTTCACACCAAGCTCCACCCTCATGATCCCTCCCATCCGTTGCCTAACTGGACCACTTGACTGTTACTTCTACATCTCCATCCATAGTGCCGCCAGTCTTACCTGCACAGACTTTTAAGGAATCTACAATACCTTCTACAGCTTCATCTGCAGTGCCACCACTCCTGACTTATTATCGTCATCCACGTATAGCATTAGGCTCAGATGATTCACGTCCTGCACCCGACTCTGCACCTAGTACAAATTTATCTTCTCCGATTGCACTTCGAAAAGGTATATAATCCATTCGTAATACTAATCCTCATTATACCCTTTTAAGTTATCATAGTCTATCATCACCCATTATGCCTTTATATCATCTTTGTCCTCTGTCTCTATCCCTAAGTCCACAAAAGAAACTCTTTCTTATCCAGGGTGGCGATAGATTACGATTGATGAAATGTTTGCTTTACATGTGAGTGGTACTTGGGAGCTTGTTCCTCTCCCTTTGGGTAAATCAATCGTTGGTTATCGTTGGGTTTATGCCGTGAAAGTTGGTCCAGACAGCCAAATTGATCAACATAAGGCGTACCTTGTTGCCAAGGGGTACACTCAGATGCTTGATTATAGTGACTTTCTCTCCCATGGCTAAAATAACATTTTTTCGTCTTTTTCTATCTATGGTTGCTGTTCAACACTAGCCCTTTTTTCAGTTGGATATTAATTAAGAATGCTTTTTCTCCATGGTGACCTTTAGGAGGAAGTTTATATGAAGCAACCATCTGTTTTTGTTGCTCAGGGGGAGTCTAGTCGGGTGTGTCGATTGCGTCGGTCACTTTATGGTCTAAAACATCTCCTCGAGTCTGGTTTGGAAAGTTCAAACATTAATTCAGAAGTTTGGCATGATTCGTAGTGAAGCAGATCACTCTGTGTTTTATCGACATTTTGTTCCAAATCTATGTATTTATTCGTGGTTTACGTTGATGAAATCGTTATTAGCGACAATGATCAAGATGGTATCATTAGTTTGAAGCAACAAATCTTGCAGCATTTTCAAACTAAAGACCTCGGCAAACTGAAGTATTTTTTAGGTATTGAAGTTGCTCAGTCCAGATTAGGTATTGTTATTTCGCAATGCAAGTATGGCTTAGACATTCTCGAGGAGACAAGAATGATGGGATGTAAATCTGTTGACAGTCCTATGGATCTGAATACTAAACTCCTGCCAGGTCAGGGGAGCTAAACTCCTGCCAGGACAGGGAGCCACTCAGTGATCCTGGAAGATATAGGCGTCTAGTTGGTAAGTTGAATTATCTCACCATGACCAGACTTGACATTTCCTATCTTGTGAGTGTTGTAAGTCAATTTATGGATTCTTTCTATGATAGTCATTGGGATGTAGTTGTTCGCATTGTGCGATATATTGAGTCAACCCCAGGTAAAGGACTACTCTTCGAGGATCGAGGTCATGAGCGTTGGATATATAGACGCTGATTGGACAGGATGACCTTGTGATAGACGTTCTACGTTGGGATATTATGTTTTAGCATGAGGTAATTTAGTGTCCTGGAAGAGTATGAAACGGAGTTTGGTTGCTCGATCTAGTGCAGAAACAGAATATCGAGCAATGGTGCTAGCAACTTGTGAGCTAGTGTGGATCAAACAGTTGTGGAGAGAGTTAAAATTTAGAGAAATCAGTGAAATGGAACTTGTGTGTGACAACCAAGCGACTCTTCATATTGCATCAAATTCGGTATTTCATGATATGTCACGACCTGAGACTACCCCTTAGTCTTAACACGGTGTTTAGAACCACAAGTGATCCCAAGCTAACCCATGTTACTGGCATAATTCGTGAGCAACTGAACAAATATATAAAATCGGAAGCAATAAACGGAAAAGATGCCATTAACTGGACTTGTTCAATACAAAACTATTTTTAAACTTTTACATCACTGGTTTATACAAAAGAAAGCTGAAACTGAATACATCAACTCTGACTGACTGTCTATGAAGCCTCTACTAATACTAACTATAGTTAGTTGAGACGCGACCCCCAACTGACCCAAATTAATACATAAGAATAATGGAAATAAAATACAGGAACTGCAACTGACTTGAGTCCCTAAATAAGAGAACTCATCATCTGCTGGCTGAATGCTGATAACTGTTTGACCCTGGTGTGTGGGCTATATTTGGTACCTGCATCATGAAGAACTGTAGCCACAAACGTATATGTGTGGTCAGTACTTTGGAATGTACTGAGTATGTGAGACATGCACTGAATTATGAAAAATTCTTAATGTATGCTTTAAAACTGAGGACATAAGCTATTTGCTGAAAATATGCATTTAATTCACGACTGTTTGTAAAAGCTGTAAGACAGTGAGATTTCTAAATCAACAACAACAACAACAACAACCCAGTATATTCCCACACAGTGAGGTCTGGGGATGGTGAAATGTACGCAGCCCATACCGCTACCTCTGAAAAAGTGAGATTTCTAAATCATGAGATGAAAACATTTCTGTAAATCGGAGAGTGGTAGAGACATAAATGCTGTATGTAAATCTTGAGTTAAAGCTGAATATGCTGTGAAACTGTACTGAGGATCATGTATAAATATTAGGTCTGAAACTATGGAATGGGAACTGACACAAAATCATGCATATCTGAACTAAAACGTAAAATGAAATAAACTGAGGATTTGAATATGCAAATATACCGAGCATGAATACATAACATGAAAAATGAATGCAAGACAAAGCATAAAAATGTACAGAAATGATCTGAATAACTGATATCTGTATAGCTGAATAATTGATATCTGTATAACTAAATAACCGATATCTATATAGCTGGTCATGCAAACCTGAGTTGACATATTCTGAATACTGAACTGAGACTGCGGGAGCTATCATGTCCCGACATGCGCCAATCTGAGCTAATTGGGGTCCAACCTGTAGCCCCAGTTGGAAGGGTGTCAGTACGTTGCCACATGTACTAACATTGGCTGTGTGGATCCACTAAACTGGTGTCCCTAAGGACTGGGATGTTACCCTCGACTGGTAGGTGCCCCTAAGAGAGTTTCAACCCTCTACTGGCAGGAAGACCTCTCTTACCTCCACTGGCTACGTAGTTCTGGAACTCAGGGACTGCTACTAAATGTCACACCCTCTACTGGCAGGTGAGCCCCCATCCTTGGATTCACTTGGTGCTAAATTCTACTCCCAACTGAACTGACACGGAACATAGCTGGTACATGCACTGATAACTAATTTGCTCATACAAGGTATTTTGAAAAAATACAGTGCATGCATAATCTGAAGCAACCGTGAACATGTAAACTGATGTATTTAACATGAAATAATACTGGCGAGTTCATTATAAAAATGATGATTTGAATATTGTGATAAAATCATGATTCTGACTGACTTGTAACTTGAAACCAAGGACACGTATAAACAGATAGGTATCGGGTGTTCATAACCCTTTAGCACTGAATGATACTTTAAATACAATAACATCATTTAAAATACTGGTAGGAAATCATAATTCAGAGACCCAAAACATAATACATTTCACTAAACTGATGAATTACATGAATTTGAACATGGGGATGAGTTAAACTTGGGAGGGTAACATGTCCACATGGTTTAGTTCATAACTTGATAATTTAACATGAAACCAATTAAACATGACATGGTTAATTGAAATTTAAAACATGAAATAACCTAATTTACATAGGAAAATATGTTGACATGGCTTGAATTCAAATTTCTAAGATGACATGGATTAAATTCATGATTTATATGGATAATTTCACAAAAAAGATTAAAAATCCATACAAAAAAGGGATTTTGGGACTCGATGGGTGGAAGGAACCCATTGATGAATACCCCACATACCTTAATTGCTTGAATCCTTGAAGAAGAAGCTTGGAATTAGGACCTTGGATGCTTGAATTCATGAGAAGAAACTTGAGTTTTTTCTTGTCCTTGGGAAAAGGGGAAGGGTTTTTACGTATGATACTGATTGAGAATGGGGCAAAATAGCGTGTATTGGAGGTTTTAATTTGTGGAAGAGGAGTTTGATGCGAGGAAAAGACCAAATTACCTCTAGAGAGACTGAATAAAAATTGCAGAAATTTTTAGTTGATGACTTAGGTGATAGCTTATCACCTAGTTGATGACTTATCAACCTAGTCGTCACCCTCTAGTTGGACTTGGACACTTTCTGGTTAAGGGTGAAGCTTATCACTTAGGTGATGACTTATCAACCTTGTCGTCACCTTTCCTAAGTAATGTAGGGTATTTTCTGGTTAAGGCTGACGAGGTTGAGAGCTCGTCACTTAGTTGACGGCTTATCACTCAAGTCATCACGTTGTTGACAGACAGACACTCTGAAGTAAAATGAGCATAACTTTCTACTCCGATATTGGATTAAAGTGAAATCGGATGCGTTGGAAAGAAGACTCGAAGATCTTTCATTTGATATATAGTAGGACACCTGAATCGTTATATTCTAAGAGTTACGCTCGTTTAAAGCTCTCTTATAGAATCGGATACTAAAACTCAATCGATACAAATGCTCTCAACTCGACTTTGCTCTAAGTGCTTCCTATGACCATGATTCGCATTGAAAACACTTTATACACAAGGTTAAAGGTCATGACACTTAATTATGGCTTGACATAATCGCTTTGGGGCCTTTAATCATATAACGATTAGTTGGAAACTTATCTAGGAGCTTGTGGGGTATTACAATATCTCCCCTTTGGGATCATTCATCCCCGAATGAAATTGTCTAAGCTGGAATACTAAGAAAACTAAGATTATGTACTGAACACTCACGAACTGAATCATGACTAAATATCTGAATCTGAAACATGATGCATAGACTGAACTTAATTCGCAATTTGCATGGATGCGAACAAATTGCCTCTTGAAATAGCCATATTCATGAAACTTCAAATAGTAAGACTAGATAGAAAGATGGCAAACTATAGGAGTTTATCTGATCGTCTAACTGAATTGTTGGCTATACGGACTGAATTATATTGAAAGCTTATACTTAACTGGAGTATTTCTTCAACACTCTTTGCAAGAAGTTCTAGTAATATTAGGGAGCAAAGAGTTTTGGGCATGATTTGAATAAGATGGCTGAATAAGGAATCGCAACATGGTTACAACTCTATAACGTAGAATATAGGCCTATGAAACATAAGCTAGGATAGAATTACTAGGCCTTAGGCAATGCAACTGCTAACTTTCAAGCTTAGCCACACTTCTCAAATACTGCCTCAACTCTGCTCTTCCTTTTAAAATGCTACCCTTCATTTGACGCCACTTATAATCTTCACAAGGACACTGATAACTCCATCTACTAAAGTCTGAGCTGAACTAAATTCTCTAACCATGTTCAAGCCTACTCAAAGTCGCAAGGTACCACACATAACACCATAATACTAGTCTAAACCACAGATTCAACATCCTATGTGTTTTCAGAGCTCTCATCTAAAAAATATTACTCCTTACCACTTCAACGACGAACTTCAACCTCTTACTAGGAATTCACTACTACATAATGCATTTATCCAAATATATACCGACATGACACTAAAGCCTATCATTATGACCACATATGAACTTCTAGTCAACCAATCCTCCTAGGAAATTTTTCCATACTCTCTGATACCTCTATCAACAACTTCCATGCACTATCCCAATGAAGACACACATAGAATTCTCAACTAACCATGACATATACCAAAAGCTTTGCCTCAATCTTCCTTCACATTTATAGCCTTATATAAAACAAGCAAAAAACAATCTTTTCCTAATAAGGAACATTTACTCTTCCATCTAACAATTGATCATCCAATTTCATCACCACTATTCTTACATAAGGAGAGGTTACTGAAAGGTTACAACATGAGGTCCTGAAGCATGAAAGAATACTATACATAACTTTGACACATAATTGTGGCTTGAGGAATAGAGTATCAAAGGCATGAATTCATTAAAGAGCTATAAATTGAGAACATACATGACATAATATGAATTTCACTGGTCATTGAGGGTGCACCATGAGTTATGGAAACTGAGCATACTGTAAAGCATGAGTACATGAGTCATGTGCTGCATGACCTGAGTTTGGAGTTCATAAATTCATGGAATATGATTTGTACTGCTGAGTGAACTGGAACTCCTTATACTAGGAACTGAGAGCGTACATGATTCTATGGAAAGTGCATGAATATGAGCTATGATCATAGAGCTGACTAAACTGAATTGCAACCATTCTACTCTAAAGTCCGAGATATAACAATACGCATAAATAATAAACTCACCTTAAAAACTGTATCTTAAAGTGTAAAACCCACTGTTAGTACTTCTTTCTGAGATAGAACTCTTAACTTTCTATAGCCCCAATAGTCATCATATAATAACTTAAACACTTACTGACTTAGAATTTTCGGGAGTATCACTATATCCTGAGTTCACACCATCTAGAATTTCAAAATCTTCTTTCTATTTGCTCAATCATCCAAGATTCAAACTTAGATTCTAACACTTGATATGGATGTCCACAGAACTTCTCATACATTAATACCCACTTATTACTACTGGATAGGAATCATAAAACACTAATCCACACAAAATGTTGTAAACATGTTCAACCTTAGCAAGCTCTTCTATCATTGTGGTCACTACCTAATCTCTAACCCGACTAAAGCATTAACATACTTTAAGTCTTCCTTAACTGAGAAATCTCTCTCAAAGTGCTATTAAACAAACTACACAACACCTTTCTGGCTTCATGGATACGTGATCTACTAAATCTGGATAAACACTATCCCCATTTTACTGCTGTTTAACTTCTAGGTTCATGCTTCTAACTCTAGGTCATATGCTATCATAGGATTCTGAGGACGACACATC
The DNA here is from genome assembly GCF_002878395.1 of Capsicum annuum. Taxonomy (NCBI): domain Eukaryota; kingdom Viridiplantae; phylum Streptophyta; class Magnoliopsida; order Solanales; family Solanaceae; genus Capsicum; species Capsicum annuum. Next base: position 153,643,662 of record NC_061119.1, on the reverse strand, counting down.
TGACTTTGGCTTAGTGCACGATTTTCGTGAATAGGAACGAACACTTTCAAACTTTGGAACTTAAAGGCACTGATGGGATCCCTTTTGAGCCCACATGCAATCCTATAACTGTCCTTAGAGATTTTTTGAGAAAACTCTATCAGTAGGAGTTTAAGCTTGATTATTTTGTTACCTCGAAAATAAGACAGAGTTGGCATGAATGGAGAAATGTAAGATTCTGCATAAGTTTCTTAGAGAACATCTCTACTGCACGATCTGAGACATGAGACAAGAAAGAAGGGAAACATTTCTTAAATGCCTTATAGCCTCTTAAAGAAAAGTACAGACGTCTCCGTACCGTTCCGCAAGACTCTACTAGACACAACTTCATAAACACCCTAGGACACTTTAACCTTGTGCTCTGATACCAAGTTTGTCACGACTCGAGACTACCTCTAGTCGTAACACGATGCTTAGAACCACAAGTGATCCTAAGCTAACTTATGGTACTGGCATGATTCGTGAGGAACTGAATAAATACATAAAATTGAAAGCAATAAGCGGAGAAGATGCCATTAGCTGGACTTGTTCAATACAAAACTATTTTTAAACTTTTACATCACTGGTTTATACAAAAGAAAGCTGAAACTAAATACATCAACTCTGATTGATTGTTTATGAAACCTCTACTAATACTGACTATAGGTAGTCGGGACGCGACCCCCAACTAACCCAAATCAATATATAAGAATAATGGAAATAAAATACAGGAACTGCAACTAACTTGAGTCCAGAAATAAGAGAACTCATCACCTGCTGGCTGAATGCTGATAACTGTCTGACCCTGGTGTGTGGGCTACATCTGGTACCTATATCACTAAGGAATGTAGCCACAAACACATATATGTGGTCAGTACTTTGGAATGTACTGAGTATGTGAGACATGCACTGAATCATGGAAAATATTTAATGTATGCTTTAAAATTAAGGACATAAGCTATTTGTTGAAAAATGCATTTAAATCATGGTTGTACGTAAAAGCTGTAAGATAGCGAAATTTCTAAATCACGAGATAAAAACATTTTTGTAAACTGGAGAGCAGTAGAGACATGAATACTGTATGTAAATCTTGAGTTAAAGCTGAATATGCTGTGAAACTGTACTGAGGATTATGTAAAAATATTAGGTCTGAAACTATGGAATGGGAACTGACACAAAATCATGCATATCTGAACTAAAATGTAAACTGAATAAACCGAGGATCTGAATATGCAAATATACCAAGCACAAATGCATGAACATGAAAAATGTATGCAAGATCAAGCATAAACATGTACTGAAGTGATCTGAATAACTGAATAACTGATATTTGTGTAGCCGAATAATTGATATCTGTATAACTGGTCATGTAAACCTGAGTTGACATTCTGAATACTGAACTGAGATGTGGGAGCTATCATGTAACCGACATGCCTCAATCTGAACTAATTGGGGTTCAACCTGTAACCCCAGTTGGAAGGGTGTCAGTACCTTGCCACGGGTACAAACAATGGCTTTGTGGATCCACTAAACTGGTGTCCCGAAGGACTAGGGTGTCACCCTTGACTGCCAAGTGCCCCTAAGAGAGTGTCAACCCTCTACTGGCAGGAAGATCTCTCATACCTACGCTGGTTACGTAGTTCTGGAACTTAGGAACTGCTACTAAAGGTCACACCCTCTACTGGCAGGTGAGCCTCCATCCCTGGGTTCACTTGGTGCTAAATCCTACTCCCAACTGAACTGAAACGAAACATAACCAGTACATGCACTGATAACTAATTTGCTCATATAAGGTATTCTGATAAAAATACAGTGCATGCATAATCTGAAGTAACCATGAACATGCAAACTAATGTATTTAACATGAAATAATACTGGTGAGTTCATTATAAAAATGATGATCTGAATATGGTGCTAAAATCATGATTTTGATTGACTTGTAACTTACAAACAAGGACACACATAAACAGATAGGTATCGGGTGTTCATAACCCTCCAGCACTGAATGATACTTTAAATACGATAACATCATTTAAAACACTGGTAGGAAATCATAATTCAGAGAACAAACATAATACATTTCACTAAATTGATGAATTACATGAATTTGAACATGGGGATGAGTTAAACTTGGGAGGGTAACATGTTCACATGGTTTAGGTTAGAACTTGATAATTTAACACGAAATCAATTGAATAATTGAAATTTAAAACATGAAATAACCTAATTTACATGGGAAAATATGTTGACATGGCTTGAATTCGAATTTCTAAGAAACATGAATTAAATTCATGATTTACATGGATAATTTCACAAAATAAGATTAAAGGTCCGTACTTGAACAAAAAAAAGCATTTTGGGACTCAATGGGTGGAAGGAACCCATTGATGAATACCCCACATACCTTAATTGTTTGAATCCTTGAAGAAGAAACTTGGAATTGGGACCTTGGGTGCTTGAATTTTTGAGAAGAAACTTGAATTTTTTTTTTGTCCTTGGAATAAGGGGAAGGGTTTTTACATATGATAACTGATGGAGAATGGGGCAAAATAGCGTGTATTGGAGGTTTGAATTCGTGGACGAGGAGTTTGATGCGAGGAAAAGACCAAATTACCCCTAGGGAAACTAATAAAAATTGCAGATTTTTAGTTGATGACTTAGGTGATAGCTTATCACCTAGTTGATGACTTATCAACCTAGCCATCACCCTCTAGCTGGACTTGGACACTTTTTGGTTAAGGGTGACGACTTAGTTGATAGCTTATCACTTAGGTGATGGCTTATCAACCTAATCGTCACCTTTGCTAAGTGATGTAGGGTATTTTTTGGTTAAGGCTGACGACGAGGTTAATAGCTCGTCACTTAATTGACGGCTTATCACTCAAGTCGTCACCTTGTTGATAGACGACACTCTAAAGTAAAATGAGCATAACTTTCTACTCCGATATCGGATTAAGGTGAAATCGAATGCAATCGAAAGAAAACTCGAAGATCTTTCATTTGATATATAGTAGGACACCTGAATCGTTATATTCTAAGAGTTACACTTGTTTAAAGTTGATTCTTGTAGGATCGGATACTAAAACTCAATCGATACAAATGCTCTCAACTCGACTTTGCTCTAAGTGCTTCCTATGACCATGATTCGTATTGAAAACACTTTATACTCAAAGTTAAGGTCATGACACTTAATTATGGCTAGCATAATTGCTTTGGGGCCTTTAAACATATAATGATTAGTTGAAAACTTATCTAGGAGCTTGTGGGGTTTTATATGATAGTACTAAACACATTGAGATTAATTGTCACTTCTTGAGAGAGAAGATACTTTCCAGAGATATTTTTACAAATTTTGTGAATCGAGTGATCAGCTTGCAAATATTTTGGTCCTTGTATTACATTTGTAACAAACTTGCTACATATGACTTGTATGCACCAGCTTGAGGGGGAGTGTTAGAATATGAGTAGGGATAGGAATATTATATAGAATCCTAGTCGGAAAAATAGTCTAATATAGTGTCTATAAATAGGATCTCAATGTAGTAATTAGATACACAATTCAATAATATTTTCTCCATTATTTCTCACAAGCTTCACAGTGAATCTTGATTCTTGAGTCCATAATCTAAGCAGACGAAAAGACTGATGGTGATGTCGCACATTGTCTTGGAGCGGGGTGGGCGAAATGGAGGCTAGTTGTGGAGGAACTGTGCAATAAGAATGCGTCGCCAAGACTTAGGGGTAAGTTCTACAGGGTGTTGGTTAGACCAATATTATTGTACGGGAGAGAGTGTTGTCCAATCAAGAACCCACCTTCAGAAGATGAATAGAAGATGAATACCAGTAGAGATGAGGATATGCTCAAATAAATGTGTGGACACACTAAGAGAGACATGATTGGGAACAAAGTTATACACGAGGCAAGGTGGGTGTGGCATCCATGGAGAACAAAATGAGGAAAGCGAGACTAAGATGGTTCGGGCATGTGAAGAGGAGGTGCACAAATGCGCCAATTAGGAGGTGTGAGAGGTTGGTTGTATAAGGAGTTGGGAGAGGTAGAGTAGGCCGAAAGAGAACTAGAGTGAGGTGATTAGACAAGATATGACATAACTTCAGCTTACTAAAGGCATGATCCTAGATAGGAAGGTATGCAGGTCGCGTATTAGGGTAGAAGGTAGTAGGTAGCCGGATGTGGTCGCCCTTTAGGTGGGAGAGGCGAGAGGCTAGCCCCATATCCTCTCTCCTTATTAGTAGTGGCATTTAATAATCACATAGTTTCTTATTCTTCAATGGGTTTTCTTTTTTTGCCATCTGTTGCTTCATTTTTCTCTGTATCTTGATAGCTTGTTGTCATGTTTTTTCTTGCTACCTTTCTCCGAATAATTTCTCTTTTTTAGCCGAGGGCCTATGGGAAACTACCTCTCTACTTTTCAAAGGTAGGGGTAAGGTCCCGGACCTCACATGGGGGATTACACTGGGTATGTTGTTATTGTAAACTTCACAGTTATCACCCGATGCCTAATTATAGCTGATTTTGGATTCAGCATCGCAGGATGAGGATCGCTGAAAGAATAGAGGCATTGGGAGAATTATTTCCATGCTCTAAACAGGTAACACATCCTATTGGCATTTGACTTTATGTATATTGCTTAGCTATTCAAAATACAGGATATGCAGATGTTGTAAAAGTTATGTACGTGAGGAATGCTGAAAGTTGGAGGGTAGAGGGATAGGGGGGAGGGGCTTTGGAAAATACAAAGAATTAGTTACTGGTATCATCTATTTTATTGTAGAATTTCTGCATCTTCCTAAAGAATGGGTGAAGCGGTAGTTTTACTGTGGTTTGCAGGGTGGAAAAGAATCTCTAATGGATGAAATTATTGACCACATCAAATATCTGCAGTTCCAGATAAAGGTATATAAACGTTCTTATATAATGTCCTTGGCACAAAATAAGCTTACCTGCATATACTGTGGATATAGAATTTTTTCTGTTCTTTCAATGGTCAATAATCTGAATGCGCTACATTTTTTAATTTGTCTATTAACCTTGTTAATGCAACAATACTTTTGTCACGTGTTTGACATCAATATTGCCTTTCTGCCTGACAAGGACTTTAATGAGCCGTAGGCAAAATTGCAAATTAAGAGTCAACTATCCATAACGAGCCGTAGGCAAAATTGCAAATTAAGAGCCAACTATCCATACCATGTAATTCTTATGTGACTCTTCTGTATATTAGTACTTGAAGATTTTGTCTATAAGAATTTGAAGCCTAAGTATATCTCAATTTCTTTATCTAAAGAAAATGACTTAAGATCATTGTTGCTGAACTCTATTGTGTGATGATGTCTTCAAGATTGCTTCTGTTTGTTTGACATGACAAACTTAATCTTAGCAAGGAGGCAACAACCAGTTAACCTGATAAACTGGACGTATTGCCAATCTAGCTCATTTATTCAATCATTTGTACGAGGAACTTGCGGAAAATAAGTTGGATTCCCTTGTATCTGGTAACCATCAATCTAGGTGGTTTAGAGCAAAGCCAGCAATTTGTATTACTACTCGAAAAAACCAAAAAGACTATGCCTGTCCAGTAAATATGGAACCTAAGACATAGTGCTTGCCCATAACTTTCCTTTGAGAACTATTGTGCATATTCTATTTATCTTCCAGCCAAATGTGGATAACCTATTCTTTGCCAGATCATTCCTAAGCATTCTATAGAAAAACTCTACCGTCATCATCCTTCTCATTTAGTTTTGAACATATTAGGCTCCTAGAATGCTTTGTTTCTTAAGCAAACATAACATAATGAATCTCACTGGATGCTATACTTACAACAACATACCCAGTATATTCCCACCAAGTGGGGTCGGGGACATTGGACGCTATACTTGTCACTCTTAAATGTATAAGCCTGTATAGAGTGTGTTTCTTGTGTTATTTTACATTTTCAATTAATTTTCGTGTATTAAGTTCAGACAGTTTTTTTTTTCCAGGAGTTTATGGTTGCTTACTGCTTCGGTATAATTCTTGAACCCAGTAGCTCAATTATTTGGATAAATGGTTTAACTGGTGACCTATTTCAGTGCCTCTAGGTGATTAATCTTCACGTTAATGTTGCTATTAAATTTTGGGGCATCACTGTTGAATAACCGCTACTTCTATTGCTCTTTACCTTGTACCATCTTTCAGGTCATCAAGAACTCTATTCAATGTAGTTTTGTATTTCCTTATTTGGTTGTCTTTGCATCAAGTTTAACAATGTTTTTTGTCTGAACAGCATCCTGTAATTAACTAATCCTGCTGGAGACTTATGGGAACTTAATTGTGGTTGTGCAGGATCTCAGTAGGAGCAGATTGGGTGGCGAACCTGCTTCTATCCCATTTGTAAATCTTGAGGTACCACCATTCATGATCCAATTTAACAATTACATTACTAATCAAACTTTTGGACTTTTTATTTATACAAAAACTAATTGTTGGAGAATGTAATAGGTTCTGACTGATTTTCAGGGATGTGGCCATTACACCCTTGATGAACAACAGATTGAACCCCTTGAAGACACAATGGGAAAGTTGCTGGAAATGAATCCTTCAATGGCAACCCAATTGCTGGAGAGTAAGGGCCTATTTGTGATGCCTATGGCTCTGGCAGAAGGACTGCATCATCATGAATAGAAACTGAAAAAGCAGGTCAACATATAACTTCCCATGCAAAGTTAACGCAAAGTATTCTGAAGTGGTAATTAGGCAAGAAAACTATAGTACAACGTTTTTTAAGCAAAGCACAAGAAGATTTATCTTTGTACAGTTCTGCTCTCTGTCTTAACTCTAGCTTCATCTTACACTATCAAATAGGTGCTCATTATCTGCTTTATCTATTTTAATTAACAAACGTAAGGGATATTTAAATTTTTGTAAAAAGGCACAATTGAATTAATTAAACCTCTATCCTTTGACACATTTGTACTCCTTGACCATGTCATTCAAAGTGAGCAATTTTAACCTTCTGAATTAGGTCACAGTGGATCTGTTTTATTTTCAGAGTCTAAGAAAGAGATCCTTATATAGGCTTCTTTACTGTTCTTCTCTAAGCTGTCATTCCACTGAGATACCCCACTCTTTGTCAACTTTTTGTTACTCTCTCGGAGGCAGCACCTCCGGTCCAGGCACCCGTGGACATGAAACAACCCCAGATATCGACTTGATTTGTGCTAGACTTTAGAGCTTAGTAAATATTGAGATTAGTTTATACAATGTAAGACAAACTACTGTCTACTGAAGTTATCTATAACGAATGACATAGGCATGCTGATAAGGATCATTGCTGAAACCTGCAAAAGCGAACTTGTTTAACCAACGGGAAAGTGGCACAGTTGGGGTGCTTCGCACCCCCTCAGTGCCCTCCTATCCCCACTGTGTGCTCACGTGTGTGCTGGGTGATTAACAAACAGCGACAGGGAATGATGCTAATAAGATGCTCCACTTTCCTATATTGTCGCACAGTGAAGTGAAAACCGCTTATTTGCAGACATTTTCTTTTGATTCCATTTTTTTTTGGAATTTGTGGCGTTTATTGACTGATACATGATTTGGCAGAACTAGGAACAGATGTTCTGATCCTCTCTGCAAACCAGAAATTAGATAACTTAGAGGGATAATGTGTAAAAAGTGAAACTTAAATTTGAAATTGCTGTGATTTCTACTATATATGCTTTCCCCCCTCCTTGAGTTGTGATATTAAAGAAGTTTCTTCCTAATTAACTTGGAGTTTGGGAATCGTGTTGCGCTTCCCTCTTAATTACTTTATTCTAGATTTTGTCACTCCTAATCAAAGTTGCACTATGCTGTGACCTTACAATGACAATTGAAGAGTGATTAAAGAAAATAAAGTGGCCAAATAATAAAAAGATGCTTCCTTTGAAATAAGACAAAACAGCATCTTGCGTTTTATCAGGTCCAAATGAAGGACAAGAAAGGACGAAAGATCTGCTATTATTGTGTTATAATCATATCATTAGCGAGTGATAATATCGAATATGAAATCACTAAATTCTTGAACATGGGAACCACTTTTAGCAGATTCTCACATTTTTGTCCAGTTCCAAAAAAAGAGAATTCACTTCCGAAGTGCAACCCTTCAGCGTTGTTGATCGCTAATTGGAGCTCTGGAAGATGCTTTTGAAATTTTAGACCAAAGGGGAATATTTAGATTGTCAGAAATAATCTCTACAACTCTTTCAAGTCTTGGGGTAACAAATACAACGGGTGAAGTATGACCGTTAACCTGTAGTCTTCAACTTTAACTGTATATAACAAGGAAATAGAGATGCGGGACAGTGAGAATTAGACTCACACTTATCTGTACGAGGACTTTGGAGTCCGATCATTACAACTAGACTCTGATCAAGTTCATTGCTGCTCTCATCTCATTTGCTAGGTGTCGAATGAAGGGGGCGTCGAAATTGGCCCCTTCAGCTTTCTACTGTATATACAAAAAGAAAAATATATAAAAGCATACAAATATAAATGTCCGAATCAGAATTTGATCAAGATGGGGTTGACCTTTGTTCAATGCATTTTATTTTCCACTTTTGTTTACTCCACTTTTATATATATAGACAAACAAAAGCAAGGATTTTTGGACCTAAAGAAGTGAGTCAAAGAGGATCCAGTTCAAAGGAGGGGTGGGTGGTCCTAAGTCATCTAAGAATCAGACAATATCATTTTGTATTGCAGTTGTCTCGCACATTTCTAGGACCAAATAAAACGGGACAACTAAATCGGACCATATCTTGGTCAAAAAAAGGAATTGCCTGCATGTCTAATTCGCCATTTTAAAGCATCTTTGGATGTACATAGCAAAAAGTTGTAAAAAGAAGGCAAAAACGTGGTGAACACAAAATCCAAATGAGGAGCCAAAACAGCTGAGTGCCAATGTTGCTTTGAAAATAGAAAAAAAGGAAAAAGAGATGATCAAAAGAAGAAAAAAAGGAAAAAGAGATGATCAGTGCATATCATGGTGAACATACGTTGAGCTTCGACATTTAAAGTAAGTAATAACATGAAGAGTACAGAAAATGAGAAAGTTCAAAGAAATTCCTTTTTTTAAAAAAATAAAATTGTCTCTACTAATTTCACGGGATACCTGTCATCTCCCACTGGCAACATGAATCAGGTAATTCTGTCTACCAACACTAGGACATATTACCTAGTAATTTATTTTTGCTGGAAATTATAAAGTTCAAAGAAAGTCTTTCATGTCGATTTTCTAAAACGACCTCTCATTTCCTTGTTTCGTCTTGGCATTGCCCCACGAGCACCTGACTCGGGGAACCAGAAAACGCCATTCATTTTTTGCCCATCAGCCCTTGTCGCTGAACAATCTTTAGATAGTACGTATAAAAGTGCTTCATCAAAAAATTGGCACTTTGGCATGCATTTTCACAGATTCAAAAATATAAAGAAACAAATACATGGAGAAGCCAAATGAATTTAACATCTATTCTATATACATAAAATATAATTTCAACTTTATACATACAATATAAGTTTTAGACGAACACCCTCTTCTGGTACCTGCTCCGTCCATGGGAGGTCATCCCCTCAACAATTAGCTTCTGTTGAGCGTGAACTTGGGACTTTGTCCCACGTTGAATCCTGAGAAGGATTTTAGTGAGTTTATATGCAAGAGCCCACATTTTAAAGTCCAAAAGTGCGTTGAATATACTATGCCAACATAAGGTGAATATATAAATAACACTTCGCACTTGGCAGTAAGTTTGAGGAGCATATATATATATTTTGGTTTTCGTGGAGTCCAACCCATGTGGTAGTAAATTTCATGTGTCAAATTACTTGGTTAGAAATTAAACTTGGAGATCAAACAAATATTTGTGGATGACAAATTTTAGATTTATTTTTTCTTTTCTTATTTTGTGCGTGGAACCAAAGTATGTTCATCAATAAAAAGATGACTATTCTTCATTTCTAAATCATTCCAAATATTACAACAAATTCATTGTAAGAGCAGAGAGTTGATAGAGCAATTTTCTTTGGTGTAATTGGGATATCTCCAATTTCTTTGTTAATAATATAAAATCAGTTGTTCTTTGGTGGATGTAGGATCACTTTGATTCGACCTGGATTAAATCTTGTGTTCTTCCTTTTTTTTTTTTCACGTTTTTATTAACAATTATATATAACAAGGTTTTGTTTGAGTATGCCCTGTGGTTGCAGCACAGTCTAAACTTTCACATCAGAAAAGAATTACTTTTATTTTTCGTATTTTCAAATACTATCTATAGTAGAAGAGGAAGAATAAGTAACAATGAATTTCATGAAATTTAATTTGGAACTGATAGATTTAGTGGTTGCAATAACTTCAATATCTGAAAGATTCAAATGATGACGTTACTATGGAGGGAAGATTCAAACCATACTACTGACGAAAAGTACTCGGATGGTACATCGAATTCCAATAAGAAGAAGATTGAAGGGGATGCATTAAGTATAATTTAAATGTTCCTTACACCTAACGTGCTCTGTGAAGTGAGTACAAATACCAAAGAGACGATCAAACAATTATGATACAAGTTGCAAGGGATTTATCAGGACCGATTAGTGACAGTTAGGATATCGTTTCAACGACGTCTTCACACATTTAAGATGAAGTCGGCTACTTTATTTAAAGATCTAGATGCGTCAATAAACTTGTCATGGATTTACAGACTGTCAGAACCTAAAAGAATAAGGAGACAATTGATGAACTTTTTTATTCTCATTGACTTCAAAATATCGTGATATTGAGAATTCAATGATGTATAACAAGGAGCCTATCACTATTGAGCAAGTGTCTAAGCACATGTGGGGAACATTTTGAAAGAGACAAAAATGATCAAACTAGAGAGCTCTTTATGAGAAGTCAAACTGAACAACAAGGTAGGAGAAAATCAAAGTCTCATATGAACAAGAAGACTATGGGATGTTGGGGCTGCCACAAGAAGGGACACTTTAAACGAGATTGCCTACTGTCAATCTAAAAGATAGGCACGTGCATCCATAGTTGAACATGTATATAATTCTGATAATGAATATGGACTAACAATATCATGTAATAGTGGAGTCTATGACAACAAATGGCGGTTAGACTTTGGTTATCCTCTGCATAAAACATTTCGAAATGACTGATTCAACAACTATGAGAAAAATGAAGGAACTACAATAATAGACAATAATGCAACTTGTAAACTAGTTGACATTGGCTCAGTTTAAGTTCGCTGTCATGATGGAACCGTGAGGACTATTACAGAAGTCCATCATGTTTGTGATTCTTTTAAATTATTGTTCTCTCTAGGTACTCTTAATAAACAAGCCTACAAGTAAATGAACAAAAGAGGAACTATGAAGGTGACTAAAGGTTCTTTAGTCATGCTGAAGGTCAAGATGGATGATGACCTTAATTTATATGCTGGTAGGAAGTATCATTGTTGGCTCTATTAATGTATATTATGATCGGACAGAATAAGCAATACCACAAAGCAAAAGAAACTAAGAAGAAGACACATAGATTTACGTGAAAATTCTTATGGAAAAAAATTATGGGTAGAGAAAGAGAATTTTCACTATAATGAAGAGGAGTACAATAATCAGACGAAAGTCTCAATGATGTATATTTTATTACGTCCAAAACTGATTCACTAAAATGCACCTATATAATACGTGCGTACAAATAAATCCTAAGCTTGACCCGATCCCTATGGTACCACCACAGACCCCATAAAAATTACAAACATGGGTCACACCGCAAACTTTTCAGGGCTGGATCAACAGAATTTGGGTTACAAACTCTAACAATCTCCACCTTGACATGAATTCTAATTCAGAACTTGAATTTATTTCAAGAAAACTCTCCACTTCTTCCACAAAAGCCTCTAAGGGCACATCTTAACTGCTCACACTAACCAAGTACAAACAATGCTCAAACTTGGCACTTGGTGGTGTCTTGGTCATTATGTCAGTTGAGTTATCATAGGTACTAACCTTGCTTACCACAATATCACCACGAGCAATAATTTCACGCACAATGATACCGAACATCGATGTGCTTTGTCCTCTCGTGAACATATGATCTTTTGTAAGAAAGATAGCACTCTGTCTATCACAAAAGATCATAGTAATCTGTAAGTCATTGCTAAGTTCACCAAATAGACCCTTCAACCAAATAGCTTTCTTGTAAGCCTCTGTAATAGCCATGTACTCTGTCTTAGTAGTTGACAAAACAACTGTAATCTATAAAGTAGCTTTCTAACTGATAGCACAGCCATCAATGGTGAAAACATAGCCTGTAAGGGATCTCCTTTTATCAAGGTCTCCTGCAAAATCAAAATCAACATACCCGATCACACCATCTCTATTTCGCCCAAACTGCAAACAAATATCAGCAGATCCATGCAAGTATCTAAAAATCCATTGAAACTGCTTTCCAATGTTCTTTACCAGGATTTTCCATGTATCTTCTAACTATAATGACTGCATATGATAAATCTGGTCGGAAACATACCATCGCGTACATAAGAGACCAACCGCACTAGAGTATGAAACTTGAGACATATAGTTACGCTCATATCTGTCTTAGGAGATAATGTGGACGAGAGTTTGAAATGAGCTACCAATGGAGTACTAACAGGTTTGGAATTTTGCATATTGAACCTGTAAAACGCTTTCTCAATATACCTTTTCTGACTCAAGTATAACTTACACTTCTCTTTATCCCTCAGAATTTTCATGCCAAGAATCTTCTTTACTGCTCCTAAATCTTTCATCTTAAACTCCTTACTGAGATGAGCTTTGAATTTTCTTATCTCTCTCATATCCTTTGCTGCAATCAACATATCATCAACATACAAGAGAAGATACACCAACGAACCATCACTTACCTTCTTGAAATAGACACAACTATCATAACTACTCCTTCTAAACATATGAGAAGTCATAAAAGAGTCAAACTTCTTATACCACTGTCTGGGCGACTGTTTTAAGCCATAAAGGTACTTTTTCAGCAAGCATACATAGTCCTCCTTTCCTGAAACTACAAAACCCTCTGGTTATTGCATATAGATGTCTTCCTAAAGCTCTTCATGTAAGAATGCAGTTTTGACATCCAACTGCTCAAGCTCAAGATTGTGCATGGCCACAATACCAAGCAAAACTCGAATCGAACTATGCTTTACAACTGGAGAAAACACATCTATGAAGTCAACACCTGGAACATGACTGTAACCTTTAGCAACTAGTCTTTCTTTATACCTAGCATCTTCAACTCCCGATGTTTCTTATTTTATTAAATACCCACTTGCAACTAACAACTTTCTTATCTTTAGGCAACCTCACCGGATCCTATGTGCCATTCTTATGAAGTGATTCTATGTTCTCCTGCATAGCAATCATCCAACTGCCAGAATCATCACAACTAATTGCCTCTAAGTAAGAAGAAGGTTCTTCACTAAAATTAATACCTTTTGCTACATTCAATGCATAAGCAACCAATTCAGCTTTACCATACTTATGAGGAGGTCTAATATATCTCTTAGGCCAGTCTTTAGCAATAGAATATTATGGTGCCACTGGTAGTGAAGAAGAAATAGTATCACTCTGTATCTCCAGGCTAGACTGAGAAGTAGGCACTGGTGTGGACTCTGCTCTAATCTGCAACTCAATGTGGGTTCTTGAATTTTGCTGATTCATGTCACTAGGCTCATCTGGGGGTGGATACCGAAGCATGGAAGTTTCATGCTAATTATAACCTTTCTATTTTCTGGACCAAAGCTTATGTCCTTTAACACCAGACTTATAACCCATAAATAAGCACTTGATAGATCTAGGTTCCAACTTTTCTTTATCAACATGAGCATAAGCACGACATCTAAATATCTTCAAATCAGAGTAACTGGCATGAGTACCAAACCATATCTCTTGTAGAGTCTTTTTGTCAATCGCAACTGAAGGGGAGCGGTTAATAAGAAAACAAGTTGTGGAAGCAGCTTCGGCCTAAAAAGACTTGGGTAAACCAGCATTAGAGAGCATACAATGCACCTTCTCCATTATAGTCCTATTCATTCGTTCAGCCACACCATTCTGCTACAGAGTATGACGAACTGTTAAGTGCCTCATAATTCCTTCTAACTTGCACAAAACATTAAATTCATTAGAATAGAACTCTAAACCATTATCAGTTCGAAGGCATTTTACCTACTTCTCTATTTGCTTTTCAATCATATTCTACTCCTTGAAAATAGGCAACACATCATTCTTTTGCTTTAGAAAGAATACCCAAATTTTTTTGGAATAGTCATCAATAATAGTCAACATGTAATTAGCAGCTCCTCTAGAAGGTTACTCTAGAAGGACCCCAGAGACCAGAATGAATGTAATCAGGTATACCTTTAGTTGACTGGATGCCTTTGGTGAATCTGACTCTCTTCTGCTTCTAAAAAATGCAGTGCTCACAGAACTCCAATTTGGTAATACTTTGGACATCAAGAAGTCCTCTCCTTCTTAGTTCAGCCATCCCATTTTCACTCATTTATCCCAAATACATATGCTAAAGTTTAGTAACATCACTATCTGATAGAGAGGAAGTAGAAACAGCTACATCACCTATAACCGTAGAGCCTTGCAAGATGAACAAATTAGCAGTCTTTCTCTGTCTCTTTATCACAATAAGAGCACCTTTACTAACCTTTAGGACTTCACTTTCACCAGTGTACTTATATCCGTTCGAATCAATGGTACTCAAGGAAATAAGATTTCTCTTCAGGTATGGGACATACCGCACATCACAAAGTGTCCTCACAGCCCCATCAAACATCTTGATCCTAATTGTTCTAATACCAGTTATCTTACAAGGTGTGTTATTTTTTATCAATACAACACCTTTAGAGATCGTTTCATATGTCGTAAACCAATACCGATTGTGACACATATGAAACGTGCAAGCTGAATCAAGATATAATCATCACAAGGTTGGAGTTACCATAAAAAACTACCAAGAGTTCTCCATCACTACCGCCATCTTCAACAAACCTGGCTTTACCGGACTTCTCTGGTTGTTTTTCTTTCTGGTTTTCAGCTTCCCTTTTATTTCTATTCTGCAACTTATAACACTCAGATTTGATACGACCCTTCTTCTTGCAGTAATTACAGGTTTTGTTTCTGTTTCTAAATTTTGACCTATTCCTATCATCGCCTCTAGAGTTCCTCACATGAGTCCTTCCTCGAACAAGGAGACTATCTTTTTGAGTTATCGACTATTCACAAGATGCTTCATCTTCTCCTTAGAGAACAATGCATTATAGATTTCATCTAGAGTTAGGGTATCATGACTATATAAAATCATATCCCTAAAGGTCGAGTATGTGCAGGCAATGAGCACAATAAAATCAACCCTAGATCTTCCTCATCGTATTTAACCTTCAAAGTCTCTAAATCGGAGATGATTTCTTTAAAGACAGATAGGTGATCCTTCAAAGACACATCCTCAGACATGCGATGAGAATAAAGTCATTGTTTGAGATGTAACTTACTTGTTAGACTCTTTGTCATACATCACGATTCTAGTTTCAACTACAATGCAGCGATAGTGGTCTTCTTCAAAACATCTTGCAAAATCTGATTAGATAGATGAAAGTGGACCTGCAATAGAGCTTTTCGATCCTTCCACCATTTATTCTTCTCTGTCCACGATGAGAGAATCTTATCAAACCCTAATAGAGCATCATCTAAATCCATCTGTGCAAGCACAAACCACATCTTAACTTGCCATAACAAAAATCTGGTGTTGCGATTCAATAACGAAATATCATACTTCATGGTTGCCATCCCCGAGAAAAAAATTGCTCTAATACCAGTTTGTTATGATCGGACGGAATAAGTAATACCACAAAGCAACAGAAAGCAAGAAGAAGACACATAGATTTTCGTGGAAACTCTTTGCGGGAAAAAACCACGGGCAGAGTTGGAGGATTTTCACTGTAATGGAGAGGAGTACAATGATCAGATGAAAGTCTCAATGACATATATTTTATTACGTCCAAAACTGACCCACTAAAATGCACTTATATAATACATATGTACAAATAAATCCTAAGCCTTAAAACATCGGCCCGATCTCTGCGCTACCACCACAGACTCTACAAAAATCACAAATATGAGTCGCACCGCGAACTTTTCAGGGCTGAATCAACAGAATTTAGGTCACAAACTCTAACAATGCATCTATAGTGCATTTATCTAATGATGACAAGACAATTATGGTACATGAGACTAGGCCATTTGAGCGCACAAGGACAAAAGATGCTGGACGACTGTAATCTTTTGAATAGTAAGAGAATCAGTACATTTGAATTTTGTGAGCACTACATTTGAGGAACGTAGAAAAAGGTCAACTTCAACACTGAAAAACACAAGATAATAGGGGTGCTAAACTACATCAGTTCAAATTTATGGGGTCTCTCTAAACTTACATCATAGGATGAAAAGAGGTATCTTCTCACATTCATTGATGATTTTTCACGAAAAGTTTTGAATGCATTTTTGAAGGCAAAAATAATGCTTTTGAAGCATTTTAAAAGTGAAAGTTTTTGGTTGAAATAAAATGGAGCAGAAAATCAAGTTTCTTCGCACAAATAATGGCCTAAAATTTTGCAATGAAGAATTTAATAATTTCTGCAAAGTTATGGGATCACAAGATATAAGACAGTCAGACAGACACCACAACATTAATAGAGTTGCCGAGAGGATGAATAAAACTCTCTTGAAAAGGATCATATGCTCTAACAAGTTTTTGACTTTCTATGTATTTACAAATTCAAACCATAAAATTATTTATACAATTATGGATCTTTTGGTTAAAAAATTGGGATGTTATTTTAGGATATAAAATATAGAATAATATTTATCTCATGCTTATTTATTGATATTGGCTAAAATCATTATAAATTTTATGAGATTAGAAAAAGAGAACGAAAAGAAACTTTTAAAGTATGTAAAATTCATTAAATCTGTCCTTCCCTAACCATTTCATCCAAAAATGTCCCATTGTCATTTAATTGGATAAAAAATATCTTTGTTTCATACAAAATTTAACAAAGACTAATAATGACATATTTGGATCTACAAACATATTTTAAAGGCATATTTGGTCTAATTTAGTCCTAACTATAATTATGAAATAACTTGTGAAGTTGTATTTATGAAGCAGTTTGATCAAATTGTAGTGATGTTTTACTAATTTAAGACATCACAGGGGCAATTCATGAATCATTTTAAGCAACCTACTATCCATTTTGTATAATTCAAGTTAAAGTTTTATGTAAGGACACAATGACCATAATTTCATAAAGTAAGAAAATTCATTACATGGTGGTTTAATTTGAAGCATATTCTAACTTTCTACTTTTCAGACTGTACATTATAGAATATGTATGTAAATTTGGGTTCGGTTAAATTGTGTTTAACTGTCTGTGTAATATGTTTTATTTTTTAATCAACAATGCAAATTGAATTCCATTAAAGTTAAATGTGATATCAAGAATAATCAAATTATGCACGCTTTAAGTATTTCATTAAATACTTGTTAGGGAAATCACTTAGCATTTTTGTTTTTCAATCTTTTATTAGAATTCAAATTCTAGTCTCTCATAATGTTTATTATTTTATTGGTTATTACTTAGTACTACATTTAGTACTACACTAGTTAATTTGATCGCGCTTTGCACGATAATAATTTATTTAAATAATCCTCTCATCATATCATATATATAATACTGATGTAAAATTCAACAATGAATTTGATTTATTCACGAAACAATTTCTTAGTCGGCATGGATTTCACTTGCTTGGCACAACCAGCACATGGTTTCTTTTTGACATTGCATACTACAGCCAAAACTTTTTTCAAAAGGACATCTTCGGTGTCATTGGATGGATTCCTGCTGCCAAGACTATGAAAATTCTTATCGTTTTCTGCAGTACCATGCCTGACAGTTCTCTCCTATAACAATAACAGAATTGAAAAGTTTGCAAGCATTGTTTATGTGAAATCATAGTTTAACAAAATCAACTTCAAATTATAAAATACGATTGGAAGCCTTGCTAGTGTTTGCCACATTTCTAGATTGTAGGATATGGTCGTTTGGTTTGAGGTATAAAAAATTCAAGGGATAAGTTATCCGGGATAAAATAAAAGATCACTTAATCCCTTGTTTGGTTGGAGGGATTAATCCAACTAGGGATAACTAATCCCACCATTTTTCCCTTAGTGATGGGATAACTTATCCCATATACATGGTGAAATAAGTTATCCCGGGATAACTAATCCCGGTATTAGTTATCCCGGGATAACAATTTCCCAACCAAACGAAAGTGATACAATTTTTTGAAGAGTGACAACATGAAAAGAAGAAGCAAGTTTGTCCTTCCAAAAAGTAATGAGTGATGCAACAATTATCATTCCTCGTAATGAACTTGGAAAGATTTACTTACAAAACAACAACTTTAACAATTATCCCAAAAATAAAATGATCCAAACCAATCAGTTTACAAATCTCGCAACCTGCAAATTTGCAAATCAGCAAGCCTTAAAGAACTTGAAATGATTTACTTACAAAACAATAACTTTAATAATTATTTCAAAAATAAAATGATCCAAACCAACCAGTTTACAAATTCTGCAACTTGCAAATCTGCAAATCAACAAAACTTAAATTAATAAAATATGATATATTATGAGAAAAAATTACAAGGAAAAAATATCTAAAACATAAATATTTACATAAAAGAAAGAAAATTAGAAAGAAAAATGGAAAAGGAAGAAAAGGAAAAATTGGATGAAACCTGAAGAATGGAAAAAGATTGAGTGTGCTTATAGTATGTGCAGTAATTAATATTAGAGTATCGTTTCACCTGTTTTCTGACTTAAATGCTAATTATTAAAATAGTTGACTTCTAAACTTCTTAAAATAAAACAATTATTAAAATTAATAAAAGCAAAATAAGGATTAACACTCCAAAAAATTGAAAAAAGAGATAAATAATTAGTTTCCTTACTTCTAAGATGTGCAACATCAGCATGTCTATTATCTTCTTTTATATATATATAGATAGATTCCCATCTTTATCTAGTCGGTCATAATTTTTGTGATAAAAAATATCTTTAGAGTATGCAAAATTCATTAAATATGTTCTCCTTTATTAGTTTGGCCTCAAAATAAGTTATTTTGAAAATATGAATTTCGCTCAAAAATATCCTCTATAAGTCTATCATAATTTTTATGATGCGGAATTATAATTCCAACATTTTTTTGTTTCGAATCAAACAACCCTTCAAGTAACTACAAGTAAATCACTATAATAAATATTATTGACAACCTATTATAATGTAAATTAATCTGTTTTTACAAGTTAAACTACGCTAACAATGTCTATACAATGTTGGTATATATTTTAAATTTTATGGCAAGTTCTTAGAATAAAAAAAAGCTACTGTTTTTGCATTAAACTATACTAAAAAATTAAAGTGTACGTACATATATAATGAGATAATAAGTACTTCATTCGGTCTATTTTATTTGTCATATTTTTTTGCATGCTCATTAAAAAAATATTAATTGAAAGAATAATTTGATAAAATTATTGCTATTTATTCTTTGATCTCAATTTGATATTTCTTTTTTCACGATATTGATCTCTCTTCGGGTTTAGTAAAGGGTATATGTGAAAGCTAATATGTAATGAACCAATGTCCCACATTGAAAAAAAAGAGAAATACTAAGGGGTTTATATGTCAAATGGGTTCTCCCACTTATTAGACTAGTCTTTTGGGTTGGGCTCTCCCATTTGGTTTATAACATTGGTGCTTTCATTGAGAGTCTCATGTGTGGGGGCCGTGACTCGAAGTGGTGATCTTATGTGCCAGTAGTGGTGGCCTGGACCCGAGGGGTGCCAGCCGTGACCAACGAGGAACAAAAATCATGTGTGGAGCTTCGTCTCAGAGTGATGACCTGTGTGTCAGTAGTGGTAGCCTAGACTCAGGAGGGGTGCCAATCGTGAGTAACTGGGCATAACCGTGACCAACGAGGTCGTTGGTTCTCAAGCGGAGGTGATTGTAATGAACCAAGGTCCCACATTGAAAAAAAAGAGAAATGCTAAGGTGTTTATATGTCAAATGGCCTGGACTCAGGAGGGGTGCCAATCGTGACTGACTAGGCATAGTCGTGACCAACGAGGTTGTTGGTTCTCAAGCGGAGGCGATTGTAATGAACCAATGTCCCACATCGGAAAAAAAAAGAAATGCTAAGGTATTCATATGTCAAATGGGTTCTCCCACCTATTAGACTAGTCATTTGAGTTGGACTCTCCTGTTTGGTTTATAACTAATATCTTAATTTTTTAGTTATTATACTAAGTCTATACTACTCATATATTCTAAATTCACAGCTTCTAAATTTTTAATTTGGATAGGGAGCCCTTGGTTACCTGTAAATTAGTACTAATCTTATCTGCTGCATGTATAGTGTGCAATTTGCGTCTCATAGAAAACAAAGGCTATTTTGATGCTAATTGCTAAGCATGACATAGGTCATAGGTTTTCTGCTGAAATGATGGCTAAGTATGTCCTCCATCGTTCAATAAAAAGTGCATTTTCTTTATGAAGAATTCTTGATTCTTTCTTCATTTAACCCATCATTAGTTAGTCACTAAAATTGATTGAGAGGATACACACGAATATAAATGACCCATCAATCCATTAATCTCAAACTGTTTAAAAGACGGGGCGTGAGATGATGTGTTTTACTCAGCACGGAGTGAGGTGTAAATCTCGAAATATGGAGCATAAGTCCCATGGATTTATGGGCATATATGTCATGTATCTTCAACTTTATAATTTTATTATTAAGAAAATAAGTAAAAAAAATAAAATTTTTAATAATTCTATAATAAATTTAAATAAATCACCAATAATATAAAAAATAAATAATTATTATCTGAGAAATTGACGTAATGACACAGAAAATGATAATACTCGAGGTAATCTTTAAATGAAATTATATTTATTTCATCACCAATCTCCGTCCTTCTCATCAACTAATATTTGCACCGATAATTAATATAGAAGGATAAAAAGTGTAAGAGCA